>NC_087201.1:19183147-19213147 GCF_015104395.2 Macrobrachium nipponense | reverse complement strand
ACTTTACATTACTGGGCGCGTGTCTCCTGCTTCTCATTTCTCAGTTTTCATTCGCTTTTTCATCAGGATTGCTGATGTGGTTCTCGATGGTAATTCCACGTTAAGAATTCTATTTCTTTTCTGAAACAATCCGTTTATTCGCGAGGTACTTTTGGAGGAGGACGTATGCTTGATTCTGCCAATTCTACCACCTTTATTTTTCATGCAGAAATAACAATCTATCTTACGCCACAACAGACACGTTTCAGAAAGGAGGCCTGATTATTTAAATAATCCTAATAATTACCTATATTTTCCCGAGAATATTTTTTTCAAACAAAAACGAACTTAGAATACCAAATATATGACAACGCAAATGCTTAAGGGTTTTGAACACAGGTAAAAGTTGACAGCAGATTTAAACGGAAAACTAGTACAGGGAAACACTTAGCGTTCCAAAATTATCTTTTCATACCAGTCATGAGAACTACATGAATACCTTCTATGCTGCACAGTGTTAGCATTACGAATATTTCGCCGAAAGGCTGACTTCGACGTTAGATTGAAACAAAAACTATAAAGCCGAATTGGTATGTCGAGATTTGAAACAAGGACTAAATGAGGTTTCAGAATCCTCGGCAGGTATTATGTGTAACTAAAGATAAGAGTGAAAGGTCTCTCATCTTCAAGTCCTATTAGAAAGTAGCCGCTGATAACTAAAGCAAACCTGTCTAAACTAACATGTAGAACATTTTTGATCCAATCAGGCTCAGTGGAAGGTGGTGGAGGTGAGATAAGGCTAGACTGAATTTAGAAAGGTTTGGTAAAGATTAACAACCATATCTTACGTTAGGGTTTATCATGAATGTAATTAGCATTCGTTATCCCTTGGAGGAAGCCTACGTGGTAATTATTCAATGACAGTTTTGCCTGCGAGTAAACAAATTACAGTAGAAGATATGATTAGACTAGCTTGTGAAATATGTTGCTCAAACTTTGGCGTAATCTCGTCTCAGCTGCTCATATAAAAAATAGTTTTCTTTCTAATTAGATAAGACAGATGTAAGTTTACTTTGAAACAGCAAGATGAAGTGACCATGGTTCCAAATTCATCTTCACTGTCATTCCGAATGGGAAAGTTTTATGCATTCATCTTGCGTCCTCTTTGTCATAACATCTGGACATTATGGTTAACATGGATTGTTTTTGACATTGTCATTATCTTGGATAAGAACTCAAGTGTTGTAAATTCAGTTCTCTGTGAAGCCTACGAACTTTTTCCTAACAATCAAGTTCAAAACCCAAGCTTGCCAATACTCAGGGAGAATAAAAATATGGGCATTTACTTTTTCATCCGTTGTAAAGCAAAAATTATAGATTTTGTCTCACTCGGTGAGTAAGCCTAGAAACTACTTGTTGTTGTGGGAAGGGGGGGGGGGTGTTGATGTTGGTAAGGAAGCCTAAAAAGGTCTAAAAAAGGGTGTTTCGCTTTGAGTTAGAGATACAGGAATTTTAGCATAGGATATTTATGATATATTTACTTGATTGAAAATTTTATTTTATACACACACACACACACACATATGTATATATATATATATATATATATATATATATATATATATATATATATATATATATATATATATATTATATATATATAGCGTATTTATTTTACTTTTCGTTGGTGAAACGACGGGCTCTTTGCTGTACTGATTTTAGAGGCTATATTTCTGTTCCATTAATTTGTGTGTTGCCACTTATTTGAGAATATATGAACGTATTTAAAGTTCTAATCTGATCCTTGTTATTAGTATGAGTAGTTTTAATTATGAGTATTAATTACGAAGACCACTTCTTGTTAAGTTAGGAATATAATGTTTGCAACTTATGCGTCAGGGGAAAATCTTGCACGCGTCCCGAGTTAGCTGGAGGTCGAATCACGCCTTGTATCTAAAGATACTTGGGTAAGGAAGTCTGATGAGGGTGGAAGTGATACACATAAATATCTATGAAATGTCTTCAAAATAACATTAAATCTTGCGCACTACAAATAGTCTGTCTAAAGAAAGTAAATTCAGATATCATCACACATCCCATAAAAGTAATCGATGAAAGTTCAGTGTCAGTTATCGTTAATAAAATTAACGAAAATGCAAAATGTACTTTGCACCAATTCAGAAATTAAGGAGGCTATGGAAAAATGAATGTGACTCTCATCTAAACAACATCACTTTTCTTTTTGTTGACATGATTAACATATCTAATTACTCTATATATTCTCCCAAGTTCCATCAGTTTAACATCATGGAACAAGTTGTAATCTGAAATACTTCCATGCCTAAATGTGTGTTCAACTCTACATCAGTTATGCTTGTATACGTTGTTGAACTTAGGCCTCCCTCTGTCTACTGTATGTTTTTATTCTTGAAAGAAAGTGAGCTAAAGTTTCCTAGCCTTTTTGTATCAGTTGTGTTGTGACAAAATGGGCTTCGTTTCTTCACCCCCATACCCCCCAAAAAAAGGCATCCACTGGCATCCTTTCTATTTCTCAAAAACAAGTTCCAGATGGCCTTCCGAACTCTTTGCATACTGATTTGATATTCTATGAATATTTTATGAAGGACTTCAATCCAATGTGGTGAAAATTACCTCGTCGTCGAAGCGATTTCAGTTCCAATAATATGCTAGTTTACATTTTAGACTAAGTAATAATCATTCCTGTATTTTTATCTCTCTCTCTCTCTCTCTCTCTCTCTCTCTCTCTCTCTCTCTCTCTCTCTCTCTCTCTCCACGCCACTTTTGTCACCCACAAAATGTGACTAATGGCCGGGGAATTATTTCACTGTTGAGGTCTAAAATGTCGTTCTGGACTTTTGGAAATTCTCCCATACCATTCCCTCGGCCTGTTCTGGGATCGAACGCTGGTTTACTGAGATGTGGGTATTACCACACACACACACAGAAGATGAGAGAGAGAGAGAGAGAGAGAGAGAGGAGAGAGCGAGAGAGAGAGAGAGAGGTTATTTGCTACCATGCTTGTCATACCAAAGTGCTATTAAACCATCTATCTTGCCGGGGAATGTGAGTAGAAATGAGTTGCGGGCTTATCTTGGTTCTCTTTAAGGAAAATAGATGTTAGTTATCCTTAATTACTTGCATCAGTAAATTGGTCCAATAGGAAATCATTAACGTATCTGTAGAAGGGAGTATTTTTTTTTTAGAACTCTTCACTGTTTTATTCAAGTAACGTTTGTAAGAAAGCTAGATTGCCTTAGTAAGTGCTGATTATTAGTGAAAAAAATTTTCTTGCTAGAAGAAAAACAAAGAAAATATGTAATACATTGCACCCGATATTCATAAATTAGTTCTTGTAATAGGCTTTCGTCCTATGAACCTCGCCAGGAAGAATTTCTCTCTCACGTTTCCTTCGTCTTTTTTTTTTTCTTATCAGAAGACCATGGACGAAACTGATTTATATTTCATGGAAGAGGTATAATTCTCGATCCTTCTGGATTAATCGCCAGCAATTCCTCACTTCTCATATGAAAAATAAATGCAAAATTCAGTCACTTGTGGCCATGTCCCTGGAGAGCAAACTAAGAAACGTTATCTCTAATGAAATATAACGCATTTATTTTAATTTTCATTTGTGAAACAAGGCTCTATTTGCCCGTAGATTTTATCATGTTTTAGTTTACGTCAAAAGAGTGGAATATAATGTTTGCAACTACGCGTCAAAATTGGCAACAAACTCGAAGAGACAAAAAAATAAATACATAAATAAAAATCAGATGCTCAGTATCAAAATAATAACTTAGCGTCTCAAGGTCGAAATGAATCTTAGCCATCTAAGAGCGTAAGTGTCAAGCGGACCCTCTTACTCAGAATGATGAAATTTGGGAAAATTCACTGGCGGACACCACGAGCACCACCCAATATTGCCGTGGTGGACGAAATCTCGCACAGAAGCTCATAAATTCAAGTTTTATTTTGCAAAACGCCAAAAAATTTTTAGAGTAAAGCCGAAGGGAAGATGCGGACGAGGAATTCCTCCCCAGATATATGGGATGTAAAAGAACCTGAATTTTCTTTGAGTGTACAAAAGGGGCTATGGAAAAAAGAGCAAATAGAGGAAACTAGGTAAAATTGGGAGAAGGTTTAAAAAAATGAATGATTAAAGGTGATCATAGTAGAGGATGGGGAGAAAAGAAGCAGACGGAAGAGGGGAGGTAGTCGATCGGATAAGAGGAGAATAAGATAACTTAGGAGATATATGGCTGGAAGGACGTGAAGGGAAGTAAATGGAGAAAAGCGACTAACGCAAAAAAAGGTAAAAAGATGATAAAATAAGACAGAAGAAAGTTGCAGGTTGCTGATTGAGATGGTAGGGAGGAGAAAAGGAAAAAAGGAGACAGAAAATGAAGGAGAAATTTCATGTGAAAAGTTGAAATTAATTAATCTTGCTTCATCTAGAGGTAAAGGTGGATTTATTTTCTCTCTCTCTCTCTCTCTCTCTCTCTCTCTCTCTCTCTCTCTCTCTCTCTCTCTCTCAAGTTTATTTTGTATATTCATTATCTATTAATGCACATCCGAATGCGATTTGTTGATCTTTTCAAAATATATCTTCATTTAGAAATTTCCAAGAATCAGTAGCGTATCCTATTGAAAACCATTGTTGCTGAAGAGTTATTTTCTCATGACTGACATATGATATGGTTACTGTTAATAGGATGGACGTTTCACTCAGCAGATATCACTGGTAAAAAAAAAAAAGTGGCAGTCAATAAGCTTTGGATCGCTGTCGAATTGTGTTCACTATTCCTTTCAGTCAGTAAATTTTTTACATTTTCTTTGCGTCCTTATCGTTCTTCCTACGATAGCAAGCCTTTAATTGCACTTTCAGGACTCTAGAATCCAGAGAGAGAGAGAGAGAGAGAGACGAGAGAGAGAGAGAGGAGAGAGAGAGAGAGAATGATTTCTATCTCATTCCCGACCCTCTTGTGCATTCGTATTACGAATGAGTGGTCAGAAACCTTGTTTATGCTTGCTTCATTTTTCCATTACCTGGCCATTACACTGGAGTAATAGTATTCTTTCCTCTGACTTCCCCGATGTGCTTATCCTAGCTTCCCAACCACAACCGAGTCTCTTCCAGCGTGTAATCTGCTACCGCCACAGTCTTAGGGGTGGTTTCAGGAAGTGAATGCCTCTGCGGTTTATCTCTGTTGTCCTTTCAGTTTAATTTAATATAGGGAGATTCTGAGATGTACTTCTGATACCATAACTTTATAGAAAGCAATAGGGAGTCAGATGCAGGGATCTTGATTGAGATAATGCAATAAGTGAGATTCACGGAATGTGTGTAGGAGCTTATATATATATATATATATATAATATATATATATATATATATATATATATATATATATATATATATATATATATATATATTACATGAGAGTCGGTTTGGCCTGTTACAGCCTCTTTGTTTTTGTATTGCCTACATATCAAATTCGCATTTTAAGTATTTTTACGGTGATTAGAGATGAAATATCAACAGTGATAAAATATCCCCTTGTGTACTGTTTTCTATGTTTGGTAATCATAATCAAGAAACACTGAACCTGTGACAAAAGTAGTAAAATAAATCAAGAAAAGCAAATAAAAAAATATTGAAAACGTACATGTGTTTGCACGCGCTTATTCGGTGGCGTCGCGAACTTCCTGGAGTTCTAGTTCCGTACTTTTATGTTAATGATACAGTCATGCATATTGCATTAAGAGATATGTAAAGTACTGAGAGAGAGAGAGAGAGGAGAGAGAGAGATAGAGAGAGAGAGAGAGAGAGAGAGAGAGAGAGAGAAAGGGGGGGGGCCGTCTGAGGTATGTTCACATCGGCAAACAAAGGTTTATACTCTAACATAAAGTATGCTAGTTTAGTTCGTACACCCGTTCATATTAATGTATAGAAATAAAGATAATAATTATAATTCCATTATTGTCATTCGTTTCTTTTAGAAAGTGAAAAATCAATTTCCCAATTCTTTTGGTAGTAGACTCAATTAGCTGATCCTGAGAATATAAACATACAAATGGCGGGACGATCGTTTCAGTTTTTTGAAAATGTTTTAGATTTAGCTGACCATATGCCAGCACGGGCTCTTGCTCACAGCCCGGAAGTTTTGAAAATAAAACTATTGCGCAGGCTTTGTCTGTCCGTCCGCACTTTTTACTGCCCGCCCTCAGATCTTAAAAACTACCGAGGCTAGAGGGCTGTAAATTGGAATGTTGATCATCCACGCTCCAATCACCAAACTTACAAAATTGCAGTCCTCTAGGCCAAGTAGTTTTTTTATTTTATTTAAGGTCAAAGTTAGCCATAATCATGCGTCTGGCAGCGATATATGGCAGACCACCTCTGGGCCTGGCGGAAAACTTCACGGGCCATGGCTCATACAGAAAAACTTTTCCCCTTGTCGAATGCGCCAAAGAAACTTCGGCGCATTTCTTTACTGTTTTTTTTATACATATTACAACGATAATTTATCAATATAATAATATAGTATAAATAGATTCTGAAAGTATAATAAGCTTCATTACCATTACCTCTATCTTAAATGCAGCTGTAATTGTTAAGGCTACATATTTTTGTCTATGTTTTAAGAGCTGTACCTGTCTGCAGCCCTAAATTTCTTCAGGAAGAGTTTGAAATACTTTTATTTCTATAAAAAAATTAAAAAAACATACCCCAAATATTTTGTTGAATATGGTTTGCAAAAGGCACAGAGAACATTTTATTCAATAACCACCGGGGTGGCTTTTCACAATCAAGTTTTTGCAAGAATTTTAGTATCAATTTTTTAAAAATTTTCAAATATTCGAAAAAAACATACTCAAAAAGAATTCTCCCAGAGTTTTTCAGAGTTGCTTACAAGGTTCCTTGCATGAATTGCAAGTATTTTTATAAAGGACAATCTAGCAAGGGACTGGAAACAAGCAATGAATAACACAGATATAGTATGGGAACGGGAAAAAAGGGAACGCTTTATTTTTACACAGTCAGTTTAATTACATGATTCATTGCGAGGGGATAAAAAGTTTGTTTAATGTTGCAATAAAATAACTTACATAAATATTATCTAATCTGCTTGGATTAAACATCACAGGGACTTATTGAATGCAAGCCCGGGTATGTACAATCTAGACACATTTATTGCTAATGAGATTTTTAAGATAGTTTCTTTTAATCACCTGTTGAGCTATGTCTGTCCGTTCATTTAAGTTCACACTCAAAAAGTACACGTCACTGCAGCTGTTGATTTCAGAATAAACACGCCTCTTAGTATCTTCTTTTCTCTATATTTATAATTTCCATCTTGCCCTCTCTGAGTCATGTAGTTTACTCCAGAGCATCTAAGGTTTGAGTTGTCTGGTTTGCTTCAGAGCTGTTGCTCCAGTTACTCTCAGTCGTTGACTGCCGATAGATACATTTCGAAGTCTGCGTGTGCTGCGCAATTTATCGGCGTTGAATTGACGCAATTCTGTTCTTCTTCTTGACCGAAACTGAAGTTACGTATCTATAATTAGGTGAACTCATACGTTAGACAGAAATGAGACCATTAGCATCGTCTTCTTTGGAGATTACAGAGCAGAAGGGTCTATAGAATCAGGTCGGAACGAGAAAAAGAGCAGAATGCAGATGATAGCATTCTATCCGATTTCCATAAACTTCGTCTCCGGGAATGGGCTCGTGAAGTGGTCTGACTCTTACAACTTTACAATTCAACCTGATAGTTTGCCTTTTTTTATGAGTAAATCTCATGTAAGAAATTCATGCTCAATGTGCTCTATCTACCTGACAGGAGATTAAGGTGCTTTCAAATAAAGATATACAATATCTCATTCATCACTTTACGAACAAAATTTTAAATGGTCAGTCTTTCAGCATTGAATCAACGTCGGCGACATAACTACAAAAATGAGATTTTAAGTAAAACACAGCTGTGGTCATATACCGAAGGTCAAATAGATTCGACCAAACTTTAGGAAAATGCGCGGGCGAGCATCACGCGCGGAACCTTATTGTGAGCAGGAAGGAGTGGCCGATAAAGGTCCATAAATCTGCCTTTTAACGAAGCATAATAAATCACAAAATAAAGCCGAGGGGCCGACGTGGATGTAGAATTCCTTATAAGGCGCGGAAGAAGATGAAGAGAGCCGAGTTATGGATACGGAAAAAAGTAAACATATGAACAATGAAAAGGCAAAGAACGACGCAGGAAAAACTTGGGGAAGAGAGACGAGACTGGAGGCCATAAAGGAAGCGATGTGCAGGAAGAGATGGTAAAATAGGAGGAAGGAAAAAGGACGTAGTACGAAAGATGATTTAACTATAGAAGAAAAAAAAAAAGAAGCCAAAAGATGAGATGAAAGACGAAATGTGAGAAGAGAAAAAGCCGGGAATGGAAAGACAGAGGGGAAGGACAGAGATGACAGATAAAGAAGAGAGGAAAGTACAAGGGACAAACGAAAAAAAGAAGGAGGAGGAATAACATCGAGAAATAAGACGAAGAAGAGGAAAGAAAATGAGATGGTTTTTCTTTGATTGAATGTAGAATCAAACGTGAGATGGAATGATTGATGGATATCACTGACGTCAATCCCTGACTAATTTTTTTCTTTTTTTACTTAAGGACGAAATATGTTCCCTTCTGAAATGAAAACTTTGCTTTTGTTTAATGGTGCCAGTTGTCTTTTTTTATCTTACGGACTGATCTGCTTAAAGATTATGCAACTGCTGTAACGAGTTTAATTAAAAGAAGTTGAGAAATGTGAAATAACCACAACTTATTTATTCACGCTTTATAATTATTTATCCAATACCACACACACATATATATGCATACACGGGGTGTATTTATATATAAATACACACATACACACACACAAATATATATATATATATATATATATATATATATATATATATATATATATATATATATATATATATATATATACACTGTCAATTTCCGTTTCAGCGCTGAATGGCCTTAGTTGCCCCAGTGCTTGGCATAATGCCAAACAAGGTATATAGAATAAGGGATATATACCTTGATGCCAAACATCTATATAGATAAACAATATAGAATAAGATATAATTGGAGTTACAGAGATATATGTCTATGTGTGTCTGTATATAAGAAATTTTGGGAATAAAGTTAAAGAAAGATAACGTAATAGTACTACTCATGAAGACAAAATTGAACTAAGTATCCGCTTTCGTAGTGGAATAGGAGAGAAAACGGTCATATGGATTTAAAAACACGTTCCGAACCAATTAGAGACACGCATTCTGGACGTGTGAAAAATAATTCATATCGATTTTATTGCCCCACTCATTCTGCATTCACCGCTCGGCCGCGCCTGTGTTGGAACCGTTCCAACTGAACTTACATTTTTGCTATTGGGCTTTATTATTATTATTATTATTATTATTATTATTATTATTATTATTATTATTATTACAAATCAGTTATGGTAATAAGACCAGGAAAATGTTACTGTTTTGACGAAGATATTTGAGGAAATGGATGTTGGTCGATACTTCATATGAATGTTTTATTATTCCTTTTTAAAAGATTTGGCTGATTTACATGATCATGAAAATATCCTATAATAGTAAAAGAGAGAGAGAGAGAGAGAGAGAGAGATAGAGAGAGAGAGAGAGAGAGAATTACCCTGAAATTGCAAGCGTTACAGCCTGCGTTACTTTCTTTTATCATAAGACTTAGGCCTCCTTTTAACGGAATGAGAAAACTTTTTAATTGGAAATGAACTCTAAGGTCGCAGAGTGTTCGTTACTCCGATCCACATTTTGACTCGGTTAAAGAAGCCATTACTTATGGATTCTATATCATTTTTTATTTAATTTCTCGTATGTACAGTCTTTTCACGGTAGCCGTTGTATAGGAACCGAGCAATCGCATCATGTTAATAGCTTATTCGTTAACCTTACCTGGAGCATTACATTAATTAAATCTAATTTTTACATAAGAACATACATTAGCTCTGTGAATGTCAACATCGCCTGCTTCTTTATGGAGCGGATTTTCCAGACAGTTTGTCAACAAGACGAAGAGTTTTGCTTACAGGTAACTTGAGGCCTCGAAATACCAAGTAATATCTAACAATCTAAGTCTTTTCTTATACTAAATGAAAGCAGAAGGAATCATACATGACATAACTAGTTGAATGTGATGACGTTTACTGTTAGCACACCGCCACTTCATTTACAAAATTAATAAAAAAAATAATAACGCATAGGTTGTGAGAAGTCAAATCTCCTATTAAATTACCCTTGCAGGATTCAGTTACACAAATTCCAATTACATTATGGAGAAGCCTCAAAACAATTAGGTGGATAATAAATGCGAGAATTTCATGAGTTTCCTCTCGAAAAGCAGATTTAATAACTACTGTACAGAGAATTATTTCCAAAACACTCAAGTGATTGAGAATTCTCTTGTAAAATTTAAGTTGTGCTCATTGAAGGTATGCAAGTCACCAACTTCCAACCTAATGAATTAAAAATTCTCCTTCCTCCATAATTCATTCACAATCAGATTCAATCTGGATGGCAACATAAAATTGTGATCCCACGACATCTTATAGAAAATTTAGCAATCGTTTCTAAACATCCCAAAGTATCCAAAGCTAAAAATATAAAACCTATTTCTCTACACAGATTTTCAACTCCATACACAGTACTTCAGTAATTCAACCCAAACATTCTTGTCAAAAGAAAAAATCTGATTTTCTGTTGCTCGGTGAGTCAGCCTACAAACTACTTTGTTGTTGTTTTTGGGGGTAAGATAGGTCTATTCTATGGAAGAGTCTAAAAGGGTCTGAAAAAGGTTTTTTCGCATTTAGTTAAAGGTACAGCAAATTTGGGAGAGGATACTAATGATTTATTTCTTAGAATGAAAATGTAAAAAAATAAATAATGTGCATGTTACACAGTACAGAAAATTATTTCTAATAAAATATAGCGTATTTATTTTAATTTTCGTTGGTGAAACAAAGCGCTATTTGACTGCAGATTTTAGCACGTTTTAATTTGCGTTAAACGTTAGGAATATAATGTTTACAACTTATGTGTAAAGGGAAAATCTTACACACGCCCAGAGTAGGCTGGAAGTCGGATCATGCCTTTTTTAAATTATTATTCTAATAAATTGTCTGAACAGTTTAAAATTGTAACCTCTATTGTCGTCTTCCTTTGTCATTGCAGACGTTGTTAGGAACTTGTGATGGTGATGAAATAGTTGTTAAGAAAGTCAGCATAATCATTGAATATCATATGGAGATCTACAGATACGTTCTGCCTCTCTTTCCGTTAACTGTTCGTCTATTTTAAAATCAGGAACACGATGCCGAAGAGAAGTAATTCATCACATCAATAGAACATAATGCAAGACCAACAAACAAATGCTATGGCGGTGAAATACGACCTGCATTATCCGTCACTTACAAGACCTAAGAGGGCCAAGAATGAGCTGTTGATATAATATGTCAGGTTTCCTTTTAGCCGATATCAGATTCACGACTCTCTCGCCTTACTTGGCAGGCGTCTTCCTTGATGATGCAAGGCGCATTAGCATACAATCAATCGATTCAACTGCAGCGTTTACGAGCGTCTGGGATTATTTGATTGTTTGTCTTGAGATTAAACAAGTAAACCGAAAAACATACCGTCTTGCTCCAAGGGTGATCAAAGTGGTTTTATTATGCATTCAACATAAAGCTGAGATAGACATCAAAGTCTCCTTGTAGTAAGCTGTGTTTTAAATTCAGCTTTAGAATGTGTTGTTATCTACAAAGGTCCTTGGCTTGTATCACATAGATGCAAAATAGGCAAACACGACTTCCACATGCATAGTTGTTTGTTGGATGCGTCATGGTTAATTATTTATTTCTTTGTTCGCTCATGCTCTGTCTGGGCTCTAGCAAGGCTTGTTTTTATGAGTCCTTATTTCTTTATTTTCTTTTTTATTTGGGATTATGTGTTCGGGGAACGTTTCGTTCGTTCTGAAGTAAGGGGGGTTTAACGTTAAAACGTTCGTAAATGTTATTTTATGAATTGAGTTTCTAGTGAACTCCTCGAGTAAGCAAAAAGCCAGTTGGTAACAATTTAAGACAAAAGACTGAGGGTCTACTTGATGATTTTAAAAGACATTCTCTCTCTCTCTCTCTCTCTCTCTCTCTCTCTCTCTCTCGTCTCTCTTCTCTCTCTCTCTCTCTCTTCTCTCTCTCCTCAGAAATGAGATACCTAATTAATGAACCGAATGGATAATTGTTTCATGGAACTACGTATTATCTTTGTAAGACTTTATGGAGAGTGAGAGGTGAGTTCATTTCGTTCATAACGAGCCTTTGGAAGTTTTGGGAGACGTGTCGCATTTCCTTCACCTTCTCTTCCCTCGAACTGCCACCGATTTAAACTTTCAATTGACTTAGCACAGCTTCTTGCAGATGCTGCTGCATTTGGTCGAGCGTATAGTTTCTTCCCCGAGACACCTAAGATGCAATTATTTATCCTCATTACGTTGCTGCCGATAACGAAGTTGTTGCAGATGCAATGCGTGAGGGATCGGTCTTCTCCTACTCTAATACGATTGTGTTTAATGAGCATGCGATTAGTCATGTATTCAGATACATAAGAGCTTCCGGCATTGATTAAATCTTTGGTTCAGCAAATGGGTCTATAGTGTCGGAACGTCGCGGAAGTCTATGACGATAAAATATCATATATGGTTTTTTAATGGTTTTATTAACCTCATCATTTAAAAAGTGAATATGAACAAAATTAAGATAGAGAAGCCAAATGCGAATGCGAAGATAAAGTGATGATTGTTTCTTTGCATGATGAAAGGGTCGAATCATGTGATTAGTGAGATAACTTGAGAGTATGTGTTATAAACAGATGTGATGGTGAGATGAGGGAAGGGGAATGTGACAGAACGAGAGATTTAAGGAGAGTTGCAGGAGATCTGCTAAAGGGATCCCGTGAGGAATTGCCGAGGGAAACCAGAGCTCGATTTTACAAAGGGTTTATTGAACCACGATCCACTTTGTGAGTGTGAAGTGTTGATGGCGAAATGGATTACGAGAAGTTAACTATATCTTGGTTTTACTAGACCACTGAGCTGATTAACAGCCCTCCTAGGGCTGGCCCGAATGATTAGATATTTTTACGTGGCTAGGAACCAGTTAGTCACCTAGCAAAGGGACCTACAGCTTACTGTGGGATCCGAACTACTTATATCCAGAAATTAATTTCTATCACCAGAAATAAATTCCTCTGATTCAGCGTTGGCCGAGCCGAGAATCGAACTTCGGACCATCGAATTGGTAGTCGAGCGCGAAAACCACTCGTCCAATGAGGAACTAGGGAATATGAGAGAAAAATATGCAAGTTAATGAGACTTATTGCACGCTTAGTATCCGTGACGTAATTATGGGTGAAGTAATATGAAATAGGAAATTGTGGAGATGCAGTAGCGAAGTCAGTATATGAGAAAGTATTGATCTCTCCAGTAAGGAAAGAGAGATGAACGTAAAGTATTTGTAGGGCCGAAGGCAAGATGTTCTTTATAAGAGTATGCAGATAGCCTGAAAGTGTTAGTAAAATACAGGGGAAAGGTGCAGCAGGCATACAAAGAGAACAAACAAACACTGTTGCTATGTGTTTCCTTGTAGCCACCCACCCGCACATAACAGAATACATTTTCAACCTGTTTCTCTTAATAAGGATCATCGCCATAGAGATATATCTTCTGTGATTTTTAAGAATAAGAGTAGCTCGTGCACTTTGCCAGTGGCCGTGCGATCAGCGAAATTAAACGACAGGCTCTTGGTTGGGTTACCATCAAAGAAGACCAGAAACCGCCGGGGTACAAGCCCTCGAGTATCAGCGTTGGAAGGCGTGTGCCTAGCAACGCCATCCCGGAGAGACTTCTAAAAACCAGAGAAGTGATAGCTCATGGCGCTGCTCCCTATTAAGCGAAGCAGGTTCTTAATGTATACCGTTACGTGCTTGTGGGTGGCTGCAAAGAAAATCATAGCAACAGGTACTACAGCCACGGGCGTAGAAAAGTTCACCAACATAAGGCACATCCTCCCTTCGACCTCATCATATTTCTTTCATTTTTCTTTTAGGATTTTTCACAATGAATTTCCTTTTCCATTTCTTTTGTCACTCTTTACGACGCCCACCCTTTTTAGTTGCTTTTAGCATTAAAAGTTGGATGCAAAGCTTCAATCAAAACTAACATTAATTTTACCGAGTACTAGGAATGTTCAGCACAGGGGGATTTTGTATGAACAAATGGTTTGTTTGTTTTACTCGGCGAAATGTCCAAATAAGTTTTAATCCTACAATGAGTAAGAGACCACGAATGGGAAATCGTAGAATTAAAACTTATTTGGACATATCGCTGAGTAAAACAACCAAAACATTTGTTCATACAACAGCCTCCTGTGCCGAACATTCCTAGTGCACAGTAAATGTTGCTTCTGACTAAGGCTTCGTATCTAACTTTTAATGTTAAATGGAAGTAATAAGGGTGGACGTAGTAAAGAATGGCAAAAGGTATAGAAAACACAGTTCACAGTGGAACGTTATGAAAAGATATTAGAAAATAAAATTCATTGTGAAACATTCTGAAAGAAGTATGAAACAAATATGATCTCCTGCATCGTGAGATGAGGGTGGCCAGAATCCTTCATGTCTCCGAAACTAGACTTTGGTGTTACGACTTACTTGAAATAAACAGAAGAAAATCATGACGGCTTAAATCGCCAATCAATCATTCAATTCCCTCTCGCTCCCTTTCATCATTTATATTACACCTTCAGTCGCCAATGAAGCAATTTTCTTTCATTATCGCCCATCCGTTCACAATTTTTATTATTCCGGTTTTTTTTTTAATATTCACCTGTCTTTTATCTATAAAGGGGTTTAGAATGAACTCATCAGTCATTCCTTTAGACCTTCGCTGCTCTTTTCGACCTTGAAATGGTTGGGGACTGAAGCCTTTACGCTCAGTAATGTATATGGGTGATTCATTTGCTGCAATTTGTAATAAGCTCGGAAATATATTCATAGACTTTGTCATTTTTCTATTTGGTTCCATCAATCGTACATAGATTTCCCCTTTCGTTGCTTTTTTTCACATTCCGTCGTTCTGTGAATTTCGTCTCATTCTGATGTTATTCATTTCCATCCTTAGAGAAATATTTTCTTTGGTAGGTCCCTTCATGCGCGTCACTATTTTCATTTTGACTCTTTATTAGGTTTTAATCCGTCGTGATAGACAGGTTAGCACTCAGAATATTTCTTTCTTTTTTATCATTTGCATCAGTTGAAACTTACTCCACGTGGACAGGCTTATAGTATATTTCAGAATGATATGATTTTATGATATATATATATATATATAGATATAGATAGATATATATATATATATATATATATATATATATAGATATATATATATATATATATATATATATATATCTATATATATATCTATATATATAGATATATATATATCTATATATATATATATATATATATATATATATATATATATAGTATATATAATATATCTACATATATATATATATATATATATATATATATATATATATATATATATAGATCTATATATAGATATAGATATATCTATATATAATATATATATATATATATATATATATATATATAGATATATATATCTATATATATATCTATATATATATCTATATATATATATAGATATATATATATATATATATAGATATATCTATATATATATATATATAGATATATATATAGATATATATATCTATCTATATCTATATAGATATCTATATATATATATATATATATATATATATATATATAATAATAATAATAATAATAATAAACAGACGGAGGTTTCTCTAAACCCAACTATACAATAAAGGTAGGGGAAGCACACCAACAGGTCAAGGAACTCATATTTATTAAGTTGCAACGTTTCGAAGCCAACCAGCAGGCCTCATTTTCAAGCTAAAAAGTAACAATATCTAATTAGTACAATAAAATTAAGCTACAATATTAAAATACACAATGTAAAGTACCACAAAAACAATCACAGTTAAAAACACAAATAAGGACCAACCGTTGAGTGTGAAGACAGAGGAAGGACTAACAAAAAACGTAAACAGTTCACGAGAGGTAAAGAGGTGTAGACGTCCTTGTACTGGATAGAATACCTACATTTATCGGTATGATCCCTTATGTTGGAAAATTCGGGATTCGAAAGCTTAGTGCCAGTTCTATAGCTGATAGCTCTATGACTGTCGATTCGGACCTTAAGTAACCTATGTGTCGATCCAATATAGGTTCCTCGATTACATCGAGGACAAGTAAACTTGTAAATGACACATGAGGTCATCAATGGATCCAAACGGTCCTTGAAGCTGAAAAGGCTACCGATATTCAGTGGGTTTGGATCCATAAATTTCATCCCCTTTACAATGTTTTCATATCATTTTCAATTTCATAACATTTTTTTTTTTACTTTCCAGCTTCATTCCCAAATTGGAAAAAAACTCACCATTAGCGGAACTCACTCATGAAACAATGTATAACGATAATAATGTGGGTTAACTACATTAAGTAAAAAAAGGATAATATATCTATCACCAATCGTCTTAAATTTTGTAACGCTTCGTTTATTTCTACTTCTAACGAGTACCAAAACTTTTCACTGAGATGAGCCATTAGTCTCGCACACACAATTGCTTCTGCAAGTGACATTGAACAACACGAAAAGCTATAAAAAGCCTGTGGATAATTTTGATAGAACCTCTAGAAAAGATTAAAGAATATTATTACCGTATTATGCATAAGTACGCACACCCATGGAAAATACCTCCGGACGAGAATTAAAAAAAGAAAAAAAGATCACAATCACTTGGATCCTCCATGTAGGACTTTGCACCAATTTTAGGCTCAGGGCAATTCGTCGTGAACTGAAGGCTTCTCATTTTGTGAACAGTGATCTCCAAAATCAGACCCGGTTCTCATTCCGTGCGAAAGTAGTTAAACGACAATGGATATCATCATATTGCGAGTGGTAATCTTGCAGTTTTTAAATGATTTGTGATGCCCAGAACCCTCCTGGGTTTCAGAGGATGACGTCAATGGAAGAACTTTGCGTGTAGGATTTCGAATATTATCTCCTTCGATGAGCGCTTTATTATATATAAGGGGCCGTCATAAGGAATATGTATTTTTAACATTGTTTGTTTCCCGAGAAGTAATTTTCCTCTTTGTATAACGTCTTTTTAGAGATTATATATGTATATATATATATTTATTCACACATACACAAACATGATTTGTTTCTATTTGTAATTTTCATGAAACACCATTATACTAATTACAAATGACAAGTAACTAATCTAATGTCTTCTTATAACGCCATTATATTAATGCCAGGTATATATGAAGACCTACTACCAGAAGACAATTTTGATTATTTTTGCTCATTTCAGAGAAAAATTTTTTACATTTGCATTAAAATAATTCAACAAAATATTTTTCTGTCGATTCATTACTATATCCTCTGATTATAGTAATGAGTTAAAGGGCAGCAACAAACTATTATCAGTTTGTTGCTGCCCTTTAACTGCTTCTAGTCTGCCACGTGTCTTCTACAACTCACCCACATTTTACTATGCATCTCTGTTGATTGAGGCATCTACTTGTTTTCAAAATAAAAAATGAATGGTAAACTGTGTTCTGATGTTTTAGTCAGGATAATAATGCTGTCTTTTTCACTTAATTCTTCTAAATAGTTCTTCAAAGCACCATCCTTAGGAGTATTATACTTTGGTCGTGGCTTCTGTGTCAAAACCCTCACTGGATTTTCACCTCGTCACAATACACAACAATACACCCACTGAGTAACTGGCATCCTTAGCAGTGGCTGGACATTCTTACTTAATTAGCTACTGTCACCAGTAATACCCTCATTCATATAATCAAAGGTTGCCTGTCTGTAAGGTTGAAATGCTGTTTGTATTTTGATGGAATATACTCATGTTCGGGACAACCTGAGATAGAAATATCACAAAACGGTATCATGGCAATAAATTTGAGGGAGCCTGAGGGTATTAATCTCAAAATTTGCCAAGACAAGGTTACTAAGTGCGAGAAGGATCTCGTGAGTGTCTCCAAACAGAGTCAAGATATTAAAAGACATGTTACTAATATGCTGCAGGAACCCACAAGGCATGGAGGCCAAGAGAATCACAGATGCACCAAGTCATAGGATACATTTACTGTAGTACATTGTAAAACATTCATCAGGGCATGGGTCTGCGACCTAAGCTAGTTCAGCATCGACATGGTTAGGTGTACATTTTGTAGTTTTAGAGCATTATTGGCCCTATGAAGTCCCAGGCTTCGAACTGAGCAACTGTTCAGACCCAGGCTCTCAGAGGAATACTTGACTCTTATATATATATGTTAAGAAACTGAAAGACAAGAACTTGGACTGTGCCACTTAAGCACATGTGAACCACTCTAATGCTACTGGATATATTCTTAGATCCTTATAATGTGAGACTGAATGGTTACACAAGTGGTGTACTGTTATTGGTAGCTCAAGGACGGACACAGAGTTTCAGATAAGGTAGCAAAAGTTTCTTCAATACTATTGAAAAATATATCCCTGATACATACCTCAAGTATCGCCACCTTCAAGGAGAGTTACACTAACAGCTTTTCCAGCCATGAAATAAATGATAGCTAAAGTAATGTTACAATGGCACTTCCTAAACAAGAACCCTTTATACTAGCAGTGCTTTGTCACCATACTTCAAGGTGGGACTGTAGTGCAGTTCCTTTAAGAAAAGAGAAGAAATCACTACGCACTCTATCAATGTAAATGAGTTATCAGTTCCCCAGGAGAATATCTTTGGAACAGCTGCAGCTCTTACAGCAATCAACTTAGTATCAAACTAATATGAAGTAGGCTTGGATCGTGTTTGAGCAGTCCAGTCCTCGTCAGCAATCCACCTGGAATGAGGTGTACTTGAAAGAGAAAGGCTACCCCTTATCAAAGATATGAATTTCATGGAGATAATTAAACACTTTATTCGGGCCCTATCCCTATAGAACTTACCTAATGTTATAAAAGGAGCAATGACAAATCTGCATTCTTTTAGTGCCCTCTCTATTTCGTCAAAGACTTCAAACGAATATTGTCCTGTTGTAGTGAAGTTAAGGATATGGTAAGATATCAGACTATTTCTTAGGTCATGTATTACTTAGGAGGAAACTGGCTTTCCTACGAGCTGCACTCAGAATCACCTACCTTACCAGTTAACAGTTTGATGAACCAATTCGGACCTAATATAACCTTAAGAGAGGAGAATAAAAAAAAACCGTAATAAATTCAATGGCTTTTTTCCCTCTTGCGCTGTTCTATTTCACAGTGTTTGTCATCAGTTTCCGAAATAATCCATCCTACCACACCTCTTTTGCCAAAAGCAGATGTTTGCTGCTACGAAATTATTTACAGCGTGGTTTTTAAATGACCACAGGAAACGACACATTCCCTGCACGACAGTCTGCCGAAGTATAAATAGCACCTGACTTACTGCTCTGTGTTTATTTATACTTTGAGAAAAGAAATAGTTTCCTTAAAACGTAAGAGTCTGTTGCTTTTTTATTACTAATCCCAGATACTGAACGTTTTGAATTTTTTTACCCAGTATTCTAAATTTAGAACATGACTTTTCTATTCGTGGAAGGTATCACATCAATCAGCGATTACTCCTTTTATTGGAAACATTTTTGTCGCAGTGTATTGCTATCTGTTTAAGATGGTTTTCCAGTTAATAGAAAAATGACGTGGAGGGTGTCTACTTTAATTCATGATCTCTGTATCACCTTTCTCCACTTCATTATTTGAAACATAATAATATCATTAATCCTTTGCACACTTAGGCCTAACATATTATTGGTGCTCAAATTTACATTCAAGTCTCCAGTTATTTGCAGTAATATATTCTCATATTGTCCTCTTAATCTAATCAAAGTTGTCGGGCACATATGACCCTAGGTTGTGGTTGCCCTTCCACAGCGTTGAAGCATCAGTCTTCCCAAAAAGGAAAACGGCCCTTTAGATATAAATCGAACACTCAACTAAAGTCTGTTTCCATTTTGACCGCGACATAAAACCACAAGATCCTGAAATCGCAGTGCCTTATAATCGATGATATAATCCTTAACTGGGGGATATATGAGACTCGATAACAGTTTACCGAATTATTATTATTTCTCTTTTTTACGTAGGTGGGTGTTGTTAAGCTCCAAAAGGAACCTCGCAGGACAGACTTACAAGTACCCGTATATCACGAGGCATTTTAGAGGTTCCGCCTTATGACCACCGGAAATTATACCGTGATGGAGAGAGTGGGCCTGAGGCTATGCGATCGGCTCTTATTTTATGCTCGCTAGATAGTGAGCAGTTAACACCCAAGCAGTGAGTCATTTAGTAATGCGCAGTTATTGATTTCGTTATTTCCTTTATTCGCTTGTTTTCTTATTCAGTAACACCCGCTCTATACACCCTTCAATCACTGTTAGAAATAAAGACTTGTTTTACAAAATTAAAAGGAATTAGGAAAAACTGTGCGTTCTTCTGTATGGTATTGATGGCTTGAGAATTTCCAGGCATTTTTCCTGTTGAGGATGTGTGTATTTTATTTATGTCTAGTCTTAGGAAAATGGTTTGAAATTGATATATCTTTATGTGATCGGTTAAAAAAAAAGTATATCTTAGTTTTACCAGACCACTGAGCTGATTAACAGCTCTCCTAGGGCTGGCCCGAAGGATTGGATGTTTTTACGTGGTTAGGAACCAATTAGTTACTTAGCAACTTGACCTACAGCTTATTGTGGGATTTGAACGACACCAAGAAATTAAATTCTCTCACCAGAACTAAGTTCCCGGACCTTGATATCGGTAGTTGAGCACGTAACTAACTCGCCCAACAAGGACCTTATTTAATCAGTAAATGTCAATAAATGAAGCCAATAACATTTTGATCAGTAAATCTAAAAAAAAAATTATCAGTAAATCTCAATGACTAAAGCCACTAACATTTCAAAAGAACAAGGCATGATCCGACATCCAGCTTGCTTGAGGTGCGTGCTAAAATCTACTGTTAAACAAAGCATTGTTTCACCAACGAAAATTAAAATGAATACGCTGTTTTATTCGAAATAATTTTCCTGTACTGTTTAACATAGTTACCTTTTTTTGTACATTTTCATTCTAATAAATAAATCATAAATATCCTATCCTAACATTCCTGTATCTTTAACTTAACACGTTTTTCAGACTTTTTTAGGCTTTCCTAACCACCCAACAAAAGCAACAACAGCAAGAACAACAACAACAACAAATTATTTCGTAGGCTTACTCCCTGAGTAAGCGACATATTGATAGAACCATTTACTATAGGGGTTTTTGTTTTTAGTGGTAGCAGAGAGAGAGAGAGAGAATTGCACAGCCAAATATAGAAACCGATGGCTCTGTAAATAAACCAGGTAGATTAAAGCACACCCTTACATGAACAAGTACATAATAACGAAATCTTGACGTAAAGTAGTTCACATATTCCCAAATATATATTCGCACATACACCTCTAGTCAATTGGAATTATGATAGTATATTTATTGCTTACTCGGGGAGTAATCCTACAGACTACTTTATTGTTGCTGTTGTTGTTCTTGCTGGGGGAGGGGGGGATAGGATATTTACGATTTCTTTATCAGAATGACAATGTATAAGAATAAATAATGTGCATGTTAAACAGTACAGAAAAATCATTTTTAATAAAATAGTGTATTTATTTTAATTTTTATTGGGGAAATAACGCTCTATTGACTGTACATTTTAGCAAGCGCCCTCGAGTAAGCAGGAGATCGGATCACGCCTTGTATTTCCTTGAAACTTACACGTTTCTGAATCCTGATTACTGTTGGTCTTAGAAAAAAGCTCGTTTATGGGGACATTTCTTCATCACGGGTTCCATAACCATTCACTAGGTAATTACCTGCCTTGGGTTACGGCTCAGTCACTGGAATCAGGATTCCTGACTGGAATGTCTCAGGACAGCAGTATAGCAGCTTTGCCTCCTGCTAATCCTACAGTTGCAATTTTAACCTGACTGGCCTGATTCACGTTACTGACGAAGGCCCCAAGTGAAAGTGGCCCATCGGCCATTTATCTGGCGTTTCCTTCCACTAAGTGGTTTACAGTCCCCCACTTCATCCACTTCGAGGTAACTTGCATTCGTGTACCGAACCAAAGGTTCTTTCTAGGAAGTTGTGTCCGGCAAGCACCCTCGCTACCACACGGTATTATTAGTCAATTTTAAACTCACTAACCTGAGAGGAAATAGCCCTCGTAGTTATGACACCTGTAGATATATGTAGGGAATTTCGAAAATCTTTTAGTGATTTTTCTGTGGAAAATTTGAAGCCTGTGATGTGTAAGAGTTCCACAACATTTGGAGTTCATTATGATCTCCTCTGGAGTAAAAATAAGAACGTGGCGGTTCATCTTCTGGTGATATGTTTTTTTTTTTTTTTTTTTGCAGTTCTCGTAATGGTATATGGCAGCTGAAGCTCTGTTCTGGCTTTCTGTCAGTTATATATTATATTATATATATATATATATATATATATATATATATATATTATATATACATATATCGAGCTACAATGTCCTTTAATATCTAATTCGCTCTACCTCGGAATTAATATATTTTTCATATGCTTTAATGCTTTAACCGAAGGGGAATTTTTTCTCGATAATAGATTTGCCTGGACCAGGGCGCGAACCTATGGATCCTTTCAAACCCAAGAACGTCAGTGAAGCTTACCTACTACACCACAGCGAGAGGCTAAAAGTTCATGTCGCCTCTACCCTCATATACCTTTCGCGCGCAAGTAATTAGTGGTTTGGAGACAACATCAACCCACCTCGACTCCGGTGGTGTTTGTAGTGCTTTTGACAGCACGTAGCCAATCTATAAGTCATATCACATTTCCGTGATTCATATACATACATATATCGAGCTACAATGTCCTTTAATATCTAATATCTACCTCGAGGTGGTTGATGTTGTCTCAAACCACTATTACCTGCGCGCGAAAGGTATATGAGGGTGAGAGGCGACATGAACTTTTAGCCTCTCGCGGTGGTGTAGTAGGTAAAGCTTCACTGACGTTCCTGGGTTTGAAAGGATCCATAGGTTCGCGCCCTGGTCCAGGCAAATCTATTATCGAGAAAAAAAAATTCCCCTTCGGTTAAGCATATATGAAATATATTATTCCGAGGTAGAGCGAATTAGATATTAAAGGACATTGTAGCTCGATATATGTATGTATAGAATCACGGAAATTGTGATATGACTTATATATAATATATATATATATATATATATATATATATATACTCTATATAAAATATATTATATATATATATATATTATTCCTTTTAATTAGTAACTTTTCCATCTTTGTGTACACCCTTGGACCCACCATCTTCAATCAAGAATAAGGTATATAAGTCAATTCCTGGGATCAGCGTCATTTTCCCAATAAAGCTCAGCCTTCCACGGAACTGACTTGAGATACCAAGGTGTGTGTGTGTGTCCTCGGGGGGAGGGGGGGAAGGCGTTGGCGTTACTGTGTATACTACGAAGCTGCTTGTGTTTACGTGACTTGCTTTTTTGTCCCTGGTGACATGAGTCGTGTTCGGCAGTGGATCGTTTTACACAAAATTGTTACTTCTGTCTTTCAGTCTTTCTCCGGATAGCTGTCTCTTTTTCTGCGCAACGAACCATTAGTATAAATAAAGAAACGCTTTATAACGAGATAAGAGCAAACACGGATTTTTTTTTTTCATCGCTTGTTTGTTTTCTGCGAAAATTTGCTTCAATTTCTTTTTGTGGCTGTTGGCCTGCAGACGAGTATTGACTCGGAAAACACCGAGGCCATTAGGAGTCAGTGAGTGACTACCGACTAGCTTTATAATTCAATAAA
Organism: Macrobrachium nipponense; assembly: GCF_015104395.2. Taxonomy (NCBI): domain Eukaryota; kingdom Metazoa; phylum Arthropoda; class Malacostraca; order Decapoda; family Palaemonidae; genus Macrobrachium; species Macrobrachium nipponense. The sequence continues at coordinate 19,188,980 of NC_087201.1, read as the reverse complement.
AAATCATTCTTCGAACGTAGGAAAAAGATCTTTTAGAAGAGAGAGAGAGAGAGAGAGAGAGAGAGAGAGAGAAATGACTATTCATTTTTTTCATTTCAAACTCCCTCATTAACCCTTAAACGCCGACTGGACATATTTTACGTCGACATTTTTTGTCTCTCTGGTGCCGACTGGACGTATTTTACGTCGACATACAAAAGTTTTTTTTAAAATTCGCGGAAAAATACATATAGGCCTACCAGCCTAAAACTTTTGAATCACGCGCCTTGGGGGATGCTGGGAGTTCACGGATCAAGGCCTTGTTTTGTTTTGAAGCGTGACCCAAGTGCGCATGCGCGATATCTTCTCGCTCCAGCCAGCATCAGTAGCGCATCATCAAGAGCGATCTTTCGTCAGAAGCGTGTTTTCTGGACTTGTGCGAGACTTAGAGCATTTGTGTTGCTACAGGACATTCCTAGATATGTCTCAACGACGTGTGGACCGCGAAAGGTGCGTTTTACCCGTCGGAAGGGATCGTGTAAGGCGAGTTTTGGACCTGGATGCTTGCGAGGGGCCAAGCACCCAGCCCATGACCCCCCACCCCGCGCCTCAAGGCCGTTCTGTGCGGCCACGTGTGGCTGAAAGTGTTTTAGGAACACAGCGTATGCCTTTGGTTACCCCTAGGAAGCATGTGGGCGTCCTTAGGGGCATTCGTAAGCATTTGGGGAAGCCTCCAACCAAGGGACATAGATGAATATCTATCGGAGCTTGATCGGGAACATGTTGCAAAAAAGTCCTTCATTTTGATGGCGGATGGTCATCGAGTGATGAGGACATCAGTCCCGATAAAAGTGAGGATGAATATATGCCCCCAATGTCCGTTCGAGGCTCACATCCCGAAAGTGAGCTCGAATTCAGTGGGTCAGTGCTTACGAGGGGGAATGAGCGAGAGGATGGGGATACGGGGTCAAGTTTTATCGCAGAGGACGATACAGAAAGTGAAGGCCTAAGTGAGGGTGATGGGCCAACGGGGGTAGGGTAGAGTGCAACTATCGTGCCCGCACCTGTGCGCGCGCACGTAGTAAGGTCGGCTCGTCGCGCCAGCCAAGGTGAAGGTCGGTCGTCGGAGAGTGACAAGGGGTGGACGGAGGACCCCACCCCTCCTAACATGCACCCCTTCACGGCAACCCCTGGGATCACCGTACCAGTACCCCTGACTGTTTTGGGGTTCATCCAGCTTTTCCTGACGCGGGAATTGCTGGAATACCTGGTACACAAGACGGTGGACTACGCTCGGTACTGCCGGTATGAGCTGAGGACGACCTTGTCGTATTACTGGCGGGGTTGCAACCTCATTGACATGGCGCATTTTTTGGGGCTGCACATTTATTTTGGTATGACACCTGCTTCCGACATCAGGCAATATTGGAGGAGAAATTATTTTTTATGTATGCCTAATGTGCCTGGCGTTATGTCCGTGATAATTTCCTGGCATTGGACAGGTACTTCAACGCCTTCAACCGAAGGGCCATACCCCGGAATAACAGTGATCGCCTCATTTTGTTAGTGCGCCCCAGTGTTGGAGTTATATCCGTGAATCGGGTTTGGTAGTAATCTTCGTGATTCCTGGAGAGAACCTGTCTTTGGATGAGGGGATGATGCTTTACAAAGGACATTTTAGTCATAAAACGGTGGTATAACCCCAAGAAGCCGAAGAAATATGGTGTGAAATTCTTTCTTATTACCGAGGCCAACACTGCATACGTTGTGGATTTTCTTTTCAGTGTATTCCGAGGTGTTCTCCACGCTGCATGACACTGTATTCAATATTGTGGGACGTTTCCGTAACCAGGGATATCACCTGTTTATGGATAATTGTTATTATAACTCGGTATCCCTGGCCCAGGAACTGTATGAAGCAGGTGTTCACGTCAGTGGTACCCTTCGGTTGGTGCGTGGGGCCCCGAATGTCCTCAAAGAGGTTCGCTAGTCATCCGCAACACCTGGCAAGAGGGAGAGACAGAGTGGCGGCGGAAGGGCACTGTCTTCGTCATCTGTTGGAAGGGTGTCCGACTCGTCCCCATGATTACGACGAGTCATGAACCCATCCAAGAAGAGATCGTACAGCGGAAGAAGACACGTCGACAGGGACCGAGTTGTGTTTGAGGAGTTTCGTATCGAGCGGCCTACCGTCATTGGGCACTACAACAGGCACATGGGAGGAGTTGATCTCTTTGATCAGCTCATCCAGTATTATCCCTTCGCCAGGAAGAAACCAGAAGGTGGACACAGAAGCTCCTCAAATACATCCTTCAGTTGGCCCTCCAAAATGCCTACATACTGTACTGTGGGTACCGCGGTGACAATCTTCCGAGGTTGACCCACATACAGTTCCTAGAGGTAGCCGGGAATGCCCTGATCAACTTCGATCCCGATGAGTGGCCTTCCATAACTGACCCCCTGCCCCGAGCTGCAGATCTGCCCCTAGAGGAAAGGGCAGATAGGAGGGCCAACTTTGCTCGACCTGCCGCCCCCCTGCTGCCGCCGCCCCTGCTGACGACGCCCTGCTGCGCCGCCCCTGCTGACGACGCCCCTGCTGCCGCCGCCCCTGCTGACGACGCCCTGCTGCCGCCGCCCCTGCTGACGACGCCCCTGCTGCCGCCCCCTCCCCCTGCTGACGACGCCCCTCTTGTGCGCCGCCCCCTGCTGACGACGCCCCTCATGCTGCCGGCCCCGCCATCACCGCTTCTCGTCGGGTAGTGGACACTGTGGGTCGGCTGCAGCCAGGGGATCACATACTGGAGGCCTTAGAAGGGCGAAGGCAGAAACGGTGCCGGGTGTGCATATGAATGGCAGAAGGAGAGACACCCGGTTCTTGTGTCTCTGCAAAGTTGCTCTTTGCAGGATAGGGGAGTGTGACCGAAAGTACCACACTAAGGTCATGTATTGGAGCGCGCCCCCTAAACCGACAGCGGAGGGCGCAGGGGCGCCGCGGGTCCATCTGCAGTAAGGGGGCACGCGTCTCCCTTCTCCACCTGTACCTCGTCATGTCGAGTGGAAAAAAATGCAAGGACTCTTCAATGGAGGAGGGAGAAAAAAGCAAGAATAGAAAACGAAGAGTCAGGATTACGAGTGAGTATTCTGCATTTATTTTATATTTATTTTTTGATATTTATTACAATTTTTTATATATCCGTATCTATGCATGATAAAATAATAATAAAACATTTCATTGTAGCGGAAAAGAGAAGTGTCACCTGCATTCCTTTTATTATGTATTGGTACCAGAATCGAAGAATGTAATATATATATTTTACGTATAAGAAAAAAAAAAAAAAAAAAAAATCATATATATATATATATATATATATATATATATATATATATATATATATATATATATATATATATATATATATATATATTATAAATATTGGTTTTTTTTGGGTAAGCAAATTACTTCCAGTCTAGTAATATACAATCAATTACCTTCACTTTAAAACAAATTGCAAGTCTCTAGAACAATATCTCGATTTATGGTGAATATTTGAAAAAAATATTTTTATTCACTCCGCGCGCCGATTCTCGGCAGCGAATCTCCGAAATGCGTAGGTCGCATTCTCCTAATATTTGTGCCTTTTCATATTACGCTTATTTTAGAGTTTTATATATGGAAATGTGCGCAAAAACATGCGCAATATAACAAAAAATATTGGAAGTTGTAGCATTTCTTATTTTTGAAATATTTGCATATAAAGTACGATAAGTACGAAAAAAACTACGATCGGTCAACTTTGACTCAACCGAAAAGGTCAAAATACGCATTTGTAACATAAAACTCTTACAGTCTAGTAATATTCAATCATTTATCTTAACTTTAAAACAAATAGCAAGTCTCTAGAACAATATCTCGATTTATGGTGAATTTTTGAAAAAAATATATTTTTTTTCCTTCCGCGCGCCGATTCTCGGCCGAAAATCTCCGAAAAAACCGCGTAGGTCACATTCTCCTAATATTGTGCCTTTTCATATTACGCTTTTTTTAGAGGTTTATATATGGAAATGTGCGCAAAAACTGCAAAATATAAAAAAAAAAATATTTGGAAGGGTGTAGCATTTCTCATTTTTGAAAATATTTGCATATAAAGTACGATAAGTACGAAAAAAACTACGATCGGTCAACTTTGACTCAACCGAAAAGGTCAAAAAACGCATTTGTAACAATATTTGTGCCTTTTCATATTACGTTTTTTTTAGATTTTTATATATGGAAATGTGCGCAAAAACAGCACATATAACAACAAAATATTGGAAGGTTGTAGCATTTCTTATTTTTGAAATATTTGCATATAAAGTACGATAAGTTCGAAAAAAACTACGGTCGGTCAACTTTGACTCAACCGAAAAGGTCGAAATACGCCTTTGTAACATATAAATCTTACAGTCTAGCAATATTCAATTATTTATCTTCACTTTAAAACAAATTGCAAGTCTCTAGAACAATATCTCGATTTATGGTGAATTTTTGAAAAAAATATTTTTTTCCCTCCTCGCGCCGATTCTCGGCAGCGAATCTCCGAAACGCGTAGGTCACATTCTTCTAATATTTGTGCCTTTTCATATTACACTTTTTTAGAGGTTTTATATATGGAAATTGTGGCGCAAAAACATGCAAAATATAACAAAAAAGAAATATTGAAAGGTTGTAGCATTTTCTCATTTTGAATATTTGCATATAAAGTACGATAATACGAAAAAAACTACGATCGGTCAACTTTGACTCAACCGAAATGGTCCAAAATCGCATTTGTAACATAAAAATCTTACTGTCTAGTAATATTTATTCAATTATCTTCACTTTAAAACAAATTGCAAGTCTCTAGAACAATATCTCGATTTATGGTGAATATTTGAAAAAAATATTTTTTTTTCCGTCCGCGCGCCGATTCTCGGCAGCGAATTTCCGAACGCGTAGGTCACATTCTCCTAATATTTGAGCCTTTTCATATTACGCTTTTTTTAGAGTTTTATATATGAAAATGTGCGCAAAAAAATTCACAATATAACAAAAAATATTGGAAGGTTGTAGCATTTCTCATTTTTTTTATATTTGCATATAAAAAAATTTTTAAACAAAAATTCGTTCGACATTCGGTCAACTTTAACTCGTCCATCATTTACCTTCATTTTGAAACAAATTGCAAGTCTCTATAACAATATTTCGATTTATGGTGAATTTTTAAAAAACAAAAATATTTTTTTACGTTCGCGCGCTACGAATTCATGCATCATTTTGGTGATAAATTTATTTTCTCTGTGTTTGCTTTGTTACTTGTTTTACAATGTGTTAATATACCAAAATGATCGCAATTTAGTGCACATTACATAAAAAAAAAAGTAACTTGTTACCTCTAACCGTTTTGCGCGTAGCGTGATTTGAATACAATTATATATGAAATTTCGTTTTTGTGCTATCATATATCGCATTATTTATATATGATAATGATAATTTTTTTCATTTCTGATGGTTGCATACTAAACTCCAAGCAATGACAAAAAAAGGAGCCAAAAATGAACTCTTAATCTTGAAAACTAAGCGCGCTGTGATTTTTTGAAAAAAATATTTTTTCCGCTTCCGCGCTCACTCTCAAACCCCTCCGGCATACGGGAGTCATTTTTTTATTTACCGCTCCGGCGTAAGAGGGTTAAAAGTGGATTGTAACTGAGATTTTTTTAAATATGTGTGTGTGTGTATGCATATATATGATGTGTGTGTTCTCAACTTCTAATAATGTCGGAAAATCATTCCCATTTCAATCGATAGTCTATCTGGTTTGAATTTTATCACCAAACA
>NC_087201.1:19174788-19177647 GCF_015104395.2 Macrobrachium nipponense | reverse complement strand
CCACGTGTCTTCTACAACTCACCCACATTTTACTATGCATCTCTGTTGATTGAGGCATCTACTTGTTTTCAAAATAAAAAATGAATGGTAAACTGTGTTCTGATGTTTTAGTCAGGATAATAATGCTGTCTTTTTCACTTAATTCTTCTAAATAGTTCTTCAAAGCACCATCCTTAGGAGTATTATACTTTGGTCGTGGCATCTGTGTCAAAACCCTCACTGGATTTTCACCTCGTCACAATACACAACAATACACCCACTAAGTAACTGGCATCCTTAGCAGGAAGGCTTTTATATTCAACGACAAATGAGAGGAGCTCTTTAAAGAGCTCAGTGGCTGGACATTCTTACTTAATTAGCTACTGTCACCAGTAATACCCTCATTCATATAATCAAAAGTTGCCTGTCTGTAAGGTTGAAATGCTGTTTGTATTTTGATGGAATATACTCGTGTTCGGGACAACCTGAGATAGAAATATCACAAAACGGTATCATGGCAATAAATTTGAGGGAGCCTGAGGGTATTAATCTCAAAATTTGCCAAGACAAGGTTAGTAAGTGCGAGAAGGATCTCGTGAGTGTCTCCAAACAGAGTCAAGATATTAAAAGACATGTTACTAATATGCTGCAGGAACCCACAAGGCATGGAGGCCAAGAGAATCACAGATGCACCAAGTCATAGGATACATTTACTGTAGTACATTGTAAAACATTCATCAGGGCATGGGTCTGCGACCTAAGCTAGTTCAGCATCGACATGGTTAGGTGTACATTTTGTAGTTTTAGAACATTATTGGCCCTATGAAGTCCCAGGCTTCGAACTGAGCAACTGTTCAGACCCAGGCTCTCAGAGGAATACTTGACTCTTATATATATATGTTAGGGAAGAAACTGAAAGACAAGAACTTGGACTGTGCCCACTTAAGCACATGTGAACCACTCTAATGCTACTGGATACATTCTTCGATCCTTATAATGTGAGACTGAATGGTTACACAAGTGGTGTACTGTTATTGGTAGCTCAAGGACGGACACAGAGTTTCAGATAAGGTAGCAAAAGTTTCTTCAATACTATTGAAAAATATATCCCTGATACATACCTCAAGTATCGCCACCTTCAAGAGAGTTACACTAACAGCTTTTCCAGCCATGAAATAAATGATAGCTAAAGTAATGTTACAATGGCACTTCCTAAACAAGAACCCTTTAGACTAGCAGTGCTTTGTCACCATACTTCAAGGTGGGACTGTAGTGCAGTTCCTTTAAGAAAAGAGAAGAAATCACTACGCACTCTATCAATGTAAATGAGTTATCAGTTCCCCAGGAGAATATCTTTGGAACAGCTGCAGCTCTTACAGCAATCAACTTAGTATCAAACTAATATGAAGTAGGCTTGGATCGTGTTTGAGCTGTCCAGTCCTCGTCAGCAATCCACCTGGAATGAGGTGTACTTGAAAGAGAAAGGCTACCCCTTATCAAAGATATGAATTTCATGGAGATAATTAAACACTTTATTCGCGCCCTATCCCTATAGAACTTACCTAATGTTATAAAAGGAGCAATGACAAATCTGCATTCTTTTAGTGCCCTCTCTATTTCGTCAAAGACTTCAAACGAATATTGTCCTGTTGTAGTGAAGTTAAGGATATGGTAAGATATCAGACTATTTCTTAGGTCATGTATTACTTAGGAGGAAACTGGCTTTCCTACGAGCTGCACTCAGAATCACCTACCTTACCAGTTAACAGTTTGATGAACCAATTTCGGAACCTAATTTAACCTTTAAGAAGGGAGAGGGAGAATAAAAAAAAAAAAACCGTAATAAATTCAATGGCTTTTTCCCTCTTGCGCTGTTCTATTTCACAGTGTTTGTCATCAGTTTCCGAAATAATCCATCCTACCACACCTCTTTTGCCAAAAGCAGATGTTTGCTGCTACGAAATTATTTACAGCGTGGTTCTTTAATGACCACAGGAAACGACACATTCCCTGCACGACAGTCTGCCGAAGTATAAATAGCACCTGACTTACTGCTCTGTATTTATTTATACTTTGAGAAAAGAAATAGTTTCCTTAAAACGTAAGAGTCTGTTGCTTTTTTATTACTAATCCCCAGATACTGAACGTTTTGAATTTTTTCTTTTTTTACCCAGTATTCTAAATTTAGAACATGACTTTTCTATTCGTGGAAGGTATCACATCAATCAGCGATTACTCCTTTTATTGGAAACATTTTTGTCGCAGTGTATTGCTATCTGTTTAAGATGGTTTTCCAGTTAATAGAAAAATGACGTGGAGGGTGTCCACTTTAATTCATGATCTCTGTATCACCTTTCTCCACTTCATTATTTGAAACATAACAATATCATTAATCCTTTGCACACTTAGGCCTAACATTATTATTGGTGCTCAAATTTACATTCAAGTCTCCAGTTATTTGCAGTAAATATATTTCTCATATTGTCCTCTTAATCTAATCAAAGTTGTCGGGCACATATGACCCTAGGTGGTTGTGGTTGCCTTCCACAGCGTTGAAGCATCAGTCTTCCCAAAAAGGAAAACGGCCCTTTAGATATAAATCGAACAATCAACTAAAGTCTGTTTCCATTTTGACCGCGACATAAAACCACAAGTTCCTGGAATCGCAGCGCCTTATAATCGATGATATAATCCTTAACTGGGGGATATATGAGACTCGATAACAGTTTACCGAATTATTATTATTTCTCTTTTTTACGTCGGTGGGTGTTATTAAGCTCCAAAAGGAACCTCGCAGGACAGACTTACAAGTACCCGTATATCACGAGGTAGTTTAGAGGTTCCGCCTTATGACCACCGGAAATTATCCACGTGATGGAG
>NC_087201.1:19152288-19169788 GCF_015104395.2 Macrobrachium nipponense | reverse complement strand
AGCAAGTAACTGTTCAAGGAGAAGAGACCAGGAATTTACTTGAGAGATGAAATGCGATAGAGAGAGATGATACAAAATGAGTCAAAGAAAAAGACTGCACATACCATCTTTGCTTCCTATTATTGCTTGCACACGCAACTTTGTTAGGTGATTCAGCATATTGGTAGGGTCCAAGAGTGGCACAATAAATTCAGTGTGAGATATGTGAGTACCACATCCCACAGATTGGGGCTTGATCAGGCTTAAGTTACCCATAGTTGAATGTTGATTGAAGTCAACTTGGAGGCTGCTGTCGCATTATAAAGGGCTTGTAAGTTGCTTGAGGTTTTGTTTTAATTGGCTTCCTTGGTGCATACATGCAGATTAATGAAAAAGATCTCCTGCCAGTAATGGGAAGAAACTCAGCAGGAGTTTAATTAAATTTGGGATTAAGACAAGGGAAACAGCTACCTACCCCAGCTGTGTTTCTTGAGGACACATAAACCCCGACCCTTGAAGAGGGTTCTGACAAATAATTGCTAAAACGCTCCTCACTCCAATCCTTGTGGGCCTGCCTGTACCCCTAAGGCGGTGATAACTGTGTGCGTGTGTGTGTGTGTGTGTGTGTGTGGTGTGTGTATATATATATATATATATATATATATATATATATATAGTATATATATATATATATAATATGTATGTATGTATGTATGTAGGTGTGTGTGTTTGTGTGTGTGTGTGTACTAACAGAACCTCTTTGAAACTGAATGGTATCTAGGAGATATTTTTTTTTAGTAAAAAATCTCAACTAGATACTATTCACTTTCAATGAGGTTCTATTAGTAACTGGATTGATGCACAGAAGAATTGAAAGTCAGTGGGATACATATTATATATATATATATATGTATATATATATATATATATATATATATATATATATATATATATATATATATATATAATGTGTGTGCTCAACTTCTGATATATCGGAAAATCATGCTCATTTCAACCGATAGTCTGTCTGATTTGGATTTTATCACCATACACTCGTATTTCGCGGTTAACTCTTATGTAACTTCAAGGTATCGGGACAGTCATGGAAGAAACGTCTTTTACTTGAGGTAATCAAATTACGTTCCTTCTCTCAGGCAGCCGCTTCCTTCAGTCATCTGGTTATAATGTTTAGGCAAACAACTGATTGATCAGTCTGCTTTGAGATCTCCTTTCTATTCTGCCTTCAACCTTTCGTTAGTTTTGCTTCTCTATTCCATGTCAGCTAACAGTGTTTTTTTTTCTTATTGTATTTCAGTGAATCATCTGTGTTGGTGTGGAAGTCGTTAGTTATTTTGATAATGATTTTATCATTTTCATAACCTCACTTATTAAATCTATTTAGTGAGTTATGTTAATATCATTTTTCTTGATATTTACTTCTCGGTTTCTATATGACAGATGTCCTTAAACATGCTTGTTTACATTGCTCTAAAACATTGAATATGCCCTCCAATTTACTCCCCAATTTTACGGCCGCAGGGAAGCTTGTGCATCGGAGACCAGGCCCTCTTGAAATCTTGACGACTGCTGTAACCACCGCAATTGCCAGAAGATCTTCTGCCATTACTCCTGGAGAGGTCGAGACGGTATAGGATCATTCAGGAGATCAGGGACGATCAAGGACTACCATTATTCCAGCTTTCCTTCGTCAAGGTTGATCAACGCGTCAGGTCAAACCATTTCTTAAGAGAGGTTGACTAATATGATAAGCTCGTTACTACATAATAGCTCTGTTATTAGGCCCTCACATATTTGTAGGAACGTATTTATGAAATCTTTGAAGTCCAAGTTATGTTTAGTTTGCATGTATCGAAAATTATTATACAGTTATAAGCTAATGCCTGTGAGCATATACATAGTTCAATTAGTTTGTTATTGTTTCTTAAGACACACACACACACACACACAAATACAAATATATTAAAATTCACCCGTTTCCCATTACTCTGTCATTGTTGATAATTGGGTAATTGGTCGGATTCCTTAAATATTTACCATCCTTTCGTTTAGACATAAATGAACCATTATAGCTAGAACGGTTATTTAGCCTTCAACTGAAATGCCCCATGCAGGTTCACTGCTCTATAATGCCTCATCATCATGAAATGATGACTGGATAACTGAATGTGTTTATGACTTATGAGCCTTAACATGCTCAGTCCGGTTTTGAAAACAGTGCGTGGATGATATATAGGATGGGCCTGTGATTGTTATAGGTGTTCCAGTTCATGCTCATAGTCTAAATATTTATATAAAAAAGTAAGTATATCTTTACATAGAGAAGGTAGAAAAAAGGTGAATGTTTTAGCAACTTTGTATTTGTTCTCAGGTCGAAATAATGGTTAAGTTTGTCGTCAGCGAAATGTCAATTTATTCATCTGGTAATGCAAAGGGTAGGGTACGTCTTTGAAAACATCGTTTGTATGCTTTCTTTAGGCTTTACTATTACATTTTTATGTTATCAAATGTCTTCACTCACTTAATAGAGATAAAGTGTTTTTTGTTTGAATTCTTTTAATAAATTTGCCATCTAATTAGGAGGGATTTTTTTTACCGTCGACTCTCTCTCCGTTTGGAATTACCACAAACCAGCAAAACACATAGGTCTACGAAATAGGAAGAGGTGAATATATGATCAAGTACAAACTGAAGTTTGTTCACAATGTATGTACGTGTAAAACAGTGAGTACTGATAACACACTGTAAAGGTTGACAAATATGTGTTGTTTGCAAGCTTGTAAATATCTACCATATAATCTATATAGATTCGAAGAGCGATAATTGCTGGATACGGAATAAAAATGCCAAAAAATTATTATTTCATGCACAAATTGTTTTTCATGGGGTTAAAACCCTCATTATATGTGAATTGTAAAGCCAGAATCTACATAATTTAAGTAATTTCATGTAGATAATTGTCTTTGAAAATAGATAATTTTTAAGCTGAAAAAATAATTTCAAATTTGTTTTATTTGTGAAAGAATTGAAAATATTTTTGTTATATATAGATAGCATCACTTCTACTTATTGTTCTCCATTTTCACATTAATTTTTAGAACGTTTGAAAGAATTATCTCAAGTATGAAGTAAGTGCTTTCATAAACCATGAAATAATGTATATATATATATATATATATATATTATATATATATATTATATATATATATATATTATATATATGTGTGTGTGTGTGTGTGTGTGTGTGTGTGTGTGTGTGTGTGTGTATTTGGCCCAATTCCCTTTGTAACTTAAGCGGTAAATAAGCTCTACGGGTCAACCATACCCTATAGAAATATATTATTGAAAACTACCTATTATTACCAAAAGAATTATCTAAATGAAATGACTTACATGATGTAGATTTTTACTTTACAATTTGTTTACCTATAAAAAGTTGTTCACCCCATTTGCATATGAAATAAGAATTTTATATATAAATATATATATATATATAGATATATATATATATATATATATATATATACATAGATATATAGACGGATATATTATATACGTATATATATATATATATATATATATAATATATATCTATTATATATAGAATATATATATATACTTATATATATATATATATATATATATATATAGTATATATATATATATATATATATATTAGATTATATATATATTATATTCATTTACATGTCATATTCACCCATTATATAGATTACATAGTAGATTTTTACTGGCTTACATACAACGCATATTTGTCCACCTCTACAGTATGTTGTCATTACTCACTGTTTTATATATTCGCATATTGTGAGTAAATTCGTATATATATATATAAAATAAAACGAAGAGGACGTCCCTGTTTATCTCGCCTAGATCTCTCATCTCATAATTGGACAGCCAGCGTTCTCATAAAAATGCGTTTGTGAAACAATGAGGCCCGGGTCTAATTGGATGTATGTTTACCTCACGCCGCCATAAGGTGTTTCCATTATTGCAAGGTTGCTGCTTTGTACCTTGAAGATACAGTTCCTCTCGTGATAATATTTCACTGTCAACATACAGAGATTTAAAAATTATATCAGATGACATTCTTGAAGATGTTTTAAGAATTTTAACTGTTTTGAAACTGCCTATATCAGTGGAATTAAACACTGCACTGTATTCAATTCCAAGATACTGATAATATATGCACGACGGTCATTTGAATGCTTGTTAATCGTTTTTTTTTATTTCTCATTAAAAGTTCTCTGAGAATAAGTGGTACATTAGGATGACATGTAACGATGCATTCGCTACCATCATACAAGTCAGGCCATGTGATTCCCTAGTCCTCACTAACTCTGCAAGACGTTCTCTTAAACGTTTAAAATGCAATAACACAGCGAGGGAGGCACTAGGAAACTAAGATCTTATTTGTAGGCTGCTTTAACTGAGTGTTGGGGTGGAATCACGGTTGTTTTACTAAACTGCTATGTTGTCGCAGATCTAGAGTATCCTCCAGATATAAGGTATCATTTGAAACTTTATTAAAGTCTCTCTCACTCTCTCTCTCTCTCTCTCTCTCTCTCTCTCTTCTCTAAAAGTACACACACACACACACACACACACAAACAGACCCTATCAAGAGATTAGTGAGTCCAGGAAAGTTAATTGTTTCGAATGAAATTTTTTGGCAATTGATTTTTCCGAAAATAATGTTAATTGCTTTACCATTCACCTTCATAAAGCTTTTACAAGATGCCACGGAAGTCCATAATTACATATTTATTTTATCTATTTACTTATCTTTTGAGGAATGAAACAAAGTAGTTGGTGATATGCCTTATAATTTTTATTTAATTATTTATTTATTTTTATTTTTTATTTTTTTTTTTTGCGTTTCGCTACAATTTTTTTTTGTGTTATTATAAAAGTCAATTTCCTAAGGTATTATTATTATTATTAAATTATTATTATATTATTATTATTATTATTATTATTATTAATTATTATTATTATTATTATTATTATTAAAAAACCTTTTTTTTTCAATAAATAAAAGCTATGCCTCATAATAAGAATCGCAATTAATTTTCTTCTCTATTTATTCATCATGGAAAAAATAAATAAAAATAATGTAACTAGCAAAGCACAACACTAAGGCATGACCCGCACCGTCACATATCTTCGGCGGGGTTGTTACGCTGAAGCTAAAACAACCAACTCTGATTGATGTTCTCTCATCCCGTTTGAATAAATCATCAGATACTGCAACGCAGCGTTGCTAAATCCTGAGGATATGAGGCCTGGAAATTTCGGCTTTGGGTTTCAGGTTTCCCTTATTTAATTTTTTATTTTTTTATTTTTTTTTTTTTTTAGTTTTTAGATTTATTTTTTATATACCTTTGCAAACGTACATGAAAATGGTATATTATGTTTAATGCAGACTTGCTAACAGTATGTCAACATTTCAACGAACAGAGAGAGGAGATAATCCGATGTGATGAAGAAACCGAGTACCCACCGTAAGCTGTGTCGTCTAATTGAATTATTATGATAGGAGATTGATTTACGAATCATCACATAAGCCCTAATAACAACCAGTTATATTAGGGCAATTTCCAACAGATTTTTATTCGGGATATGCGGCTAGAATTATAGGGAAATACACTTATATATTTTTTTTATTTCCTGCTTACTATGGTTGGTAAATTGAGAGATAATCAGCTTTTCTTTACAGAATGAATGACTACACGTGCTTCACTATTGGTGTAATCCAGGTAAGTCGACTAATCACCAGGTTTGTAGTGTTTGCTTCTGCAAATTACGATTGAATTTTTTTTTTTTTCGGAAACATACCTAACTCACCTGACAATATCAATATCAAGAGATCATGGGGAAGTGGAACTTAAACATGCACACACATACATATATATATATATATATATATATATATATATATATATTATATATATATATATATATATATATATAATATATATATAAAGATATATGTATCTTATAAAAGTTAATGCTTATGGTTATGTTTGTGCACTATAGAAATCCGAACTGCGTGACCGATCTGGACCAAATTTGGCTCATGGCCATCATTTAACCCAACTTAGATTACAGGGTAGGTTTCAAACCCGTACCTCCTGCACCTCCCCCTTACCTTGTCTCCCTTCTATTTGTAACTTATGCAGTAAATAAACTATACGGGTGTACCATACGTCATTTCATGCACTTGATACCGTAGAATTATATTATTGAAAATGCTTTTTTTTTTCCTTTGATTAATAATTCTGTAACAAGGCTTATGTTTAGGTTTATTGGCAAGGGGCAGGGGGCGTGTTTAGGTATAGTGGGGATGTGTTTAGGTTTAGTGGGGATGTGTTTAGGTTTAGTGGGGGGTGTGTTAGGTTTTGTGAGGGGCGGGGGTCCTTTGTATATGGGACAGTCACAGTAATGTCTGGATAAAATGGACTGTCATCACAATAATACTTGGATAAAATGGACAGTCAGCAACAGTAATACTTGGCGGACAGTAACCAGAGTAACGTCTGGATAAAATAGATAGTCACCACTTTAATGTCTGGATAAAATTGACAGGTGAAACGTATCAGAAAACAGCCTCACTTAACTGAACTTCAGAAATGAAATTCTTGTAAAATGAAAGAGCAACGAAATGAAATGCAGGAATTCATGTTAAAATAACTTCGAATATTTCAGTCTCCGACTTCCGTTTTAGCCTGTCCCCAATTGCCTGGAAATCTTCCACGGTTATGCAAGAAGTGCGCTGAACTAATTGCATTCAAAGTTATGAGGCCTTCTTAGAAAAAAAAAAAAAAAAAAAAAAAAAAAAGAAAAAAAAAAAAAAAAAAAAAAAAAAAGGAACAAAGGCTGGAGTGTGTATGTGTTTGTGCGTGTGTGTAAAAGTGAACATAAGCGAATGTTGTCTTGGCATGAAGACTTCTGACGGTATTTAAGTTTTAAACAAGAAAACTTGTGGGATTCACTTTACTTTATGATAATTAAGTGAATTACTGAGGCAACGGGCAATCATGTATTTCGTGCAGATCGTAGTTCTTATTTTTCATTTCCCATCTACACCTCTTGTAAAGTTCCTTCGTTGTTTGATACTCGGATTGTTTAGGTTATATATTTAGCGAATAGGTTTTCCTTGGAAAGTTTACTGCGATTGAATGTACGGATACACAACTGTAGAGCTTTTACGTTTCAATTCGTCTTTTGTTGGACACCGGCCATCACTGCTTTCCCTCTTATGCACAGTTTTCTTAGAGAGATGAGAATGATTTTATTTCGTAAAATTTCTCAAACCCTACTTTTCCTTGAGCTGTGCTCTTCATTTTCCTCGAATCCTCCACAAAACAGACAATTAAGATAAGGATGTTAACTTTTCGTTAGTTACATCTCTTAAGAAGAGTTGTTTACGGAAAGTTTTCCCATTTCCGTTTTCCCATAATGTAAAAACAGTGATTTTGTAAGGGCTCCTCCAAATTAATATTTCCATTAAAATATTTTACTCTTTTTCTATAAGAGTGAAGTTTCGTGCTCCTTGACTTTCTGTAACTGTGCTCCAAGTTTAAAGGATTGTTTTCCTGTGGTCAGTGCCCCACATAAAAGTAACATGTAATCTGTTATGGTCGAAATGATCCATTCTTAATATTCGTTATAGTTATATTCGGCTAATGTTCATTTCATTGCTTTGTCAAATTGATTTTCGTCGATAAAATCTTACCAAAGCATCGGGTATGGATCGTATGTTGGAAATAGCAATTTAAAGCCACAGTCTAATTGGCAGAAATATGCAGTGACGTCTTATGTTGATGATTACGGCACTTCTCAGGGTAAATCAAAGAAATTTAAAGGGAAACTTAGCTAAATCTAGCAGGCTCGTTGTTAGAGACTAGTAAAACGTCATTACTGAAGGCCCGCCCACTCATTGATAATATAGTATGACTACTTTATTAGACACCCAGCCCATATGCTTTATGAATGAAGACTCAGATGTTGGTAGAAGTAGTAAACGGAATTCTTATATTGTTTCACACACTCAAACACCTATTAATTTTTTATGGATTTGGAGTACCTCATTGTTTCAATTTCAAGGTATTGCTTATAATACAAGAGGGCCAAATATCTGTTTCTATGATCATTATCTTACTACTGGGAACCCTGCTATTATGTTTGATGTCATAGTTTACGTCACAACTAGCCTCTCTCTGAGTTTCCCTTGAAATTTCTTTGAATACTCTGATAAGCGCCTTAATTATCCACATTAGACATCACTGCATATTTTTGCCAATTAGGCTGTGGCTTCAAATTGCTATTTCCAAAATACTATCAATATCCGCTGCTTTGTAAAGATAAATCGACGGTAATCTATTAGATACGGCCCTGAAACGCACAGCACTGAAGTCACTCAGTCATCCATGAATTCTTTTTCTTTAACTATAAGACATTCATAAGAAATTTCTCGTATTTGTTTACCGGGTGGAAATCCTACAGTGAAAGAAGCTGCTGTAAACCTTTCATACGAAAATGCATCGACCATGAGTAGGTAAGGCTTTCTGTCCAGGTAATATTGTTTGCATCGATGTATAAACACTCACGAGGTATAACGGTATTAGGTGGTCGCAGATGGCAAAGGACATTTGGAGTATTTGGCATTTCTTTCATGTGTCAGACAGTCCCTACCTGTTACAGTAATCATCTTTTATGGTCAGGATAATGTTGGCAAAGGAAATGATTATATACATTCAGAAAATTTAGTCAATGAAAGTGATCTTTCCGTGGGCGGTTAACTCCATGACAGTGATCCTGGTTAAGAACAAACCTCTTCAAAGAAAAAAATTACTTTAAAAAACGGGAATATTGTATGATTTGCAGAATAAAGCACACTAGTAGGCAGGAAAAGGCAAAAATTGTTGTGACCAAAATCCTGGAATCTCCGCCCATGCGGTACCGAGAACAACATATAAATCATCTGCAGCTGAATTGTTCATTACCTAAAAATTTATTGATTTTTTTAAGAAGAAATTACGAACAAAAAATTGATGGCATTTTATGAACTGCAGCTTCAAGCAGGTGCTATTAAGATATTCCAAGCTACAATGCATATAGAAACATTTGTTGAAGCTTTCTAAGTTCATTATATCGAAAGACTAATATTCTGGAGCACCAAGGATATGCATGGACAAACTGGATTCCAATGGAGGTGTTTGGAATGCTTGGGTAGAGAGACTCGTTCTTATGTATAATGCATCATCAGCTGTTTCTCTGGATAAACAACTGGCTCCCTTCCGATAAAACCTGAAAGACACGAGATACAGCTCTAGGCAGAGTGTAATGCACTCTGAAGTATAGAACGTTCATAAAGATGAGTCAGTGTAATGTGAACATGGGAAACGTAGGGCATTGCAACTTATAGAAGGCCTTAAAGGAAGAAATGTATCCTGTGATAGCTTTTCTTGCAGTTGAGGCTTAGCCAAGGAACTGAAAGCATGCAAGCAAATCGTCAGAAAAAAAATCAACAAGCCCCGATTGAGTTCTGCAATCCTAAAGGAAGAACCAAATACTCTACCCTTCCGTGGTACCATGAAGACGTTATTTCATATTGGTTCAAAAAATGGAAAACTGATAATGTTGCGTAGCACGCATGGTTCTGTAACCTACACTGACGAGGGACAAGAGACACTCCATAAAAATGACTAATTGAGGTTAACTGATGTATTGTTGGCTATCTAGGCAAGCGTGTTACTACTTTTGGATTGAAGCCTGCAAAGTGTCAAACTAAGAGATAGCCTATGGTTTTGTTTTATAACGTAAAGTAATAGTTCTGCTTTTACTGTTTTCGAACAACAGATGATAGTGTGGCCAAACTGTGACGGCAGATGCTACCTCCAAAAGTATTTTTTCCCCATTAATTTCGACTGGCCATAGTACAACTACTATTATTATTTGCCCTTACTTTGCCAAGGATGCCATATGCACGGAGAGTGACTGAAATGGAAAGACCTTTGGTGGATGTTGACCATTTACAAAAGCTGCAATAATATGTTGCTATATTTGCCAAATGACGAAAAAATACAGGAATTTGTTCTGTCTTCAAAAAATACACGGAAGAAGCAAAGGGTAGCAACATTTACGAGAAATAATAGTAACAAAATCCTAGACTTCAGTAATGTACGGTGGCTGGGATGGTGTGATCTAAATGAGTCACATCCTCGGAGCAGAGTCGGGGTATGCAAAATAATCAGTAAATTACTTAAAAAAAAAAAAAAAAAAAAAAAAAAAAAAAAAAAAAAAAAAAACTAGGCTTAATGCAATTGGCCAATTTTGACTCGATCATAGTAGATGTTAGAAGAATTGGACAGAACAGAAAGGTTAATAAAAGGAATTAGTGAACCTTGTTTATTTTTCATGTAGTTTCTATATATTTGTTTCTTTCTTCGTGTACGTTTTTCATAGCCGCAAAATTTTTTATACCAAGATCTTTCGTGTTTTCTATACAGAATAAAAACAAAATAACTCGTTCCTCGCTCCTATTCCAGTTACATATCTTTTGGAATTTTTTCAAACTAAAAATGATCCCTGTTTTCGTTTCTAACCATCTCATAAGCCACTTTCTTCCTATTTTGAAAATTGTTCTTCAAGAGCAATATACGTTCATCAACTAATCTTGTTACCTCTTATAGGGTTCACCGACCTTCACACTTCTTTAAAAAAGAAAAAAAATAAGAAAAAAAAAGGAGTTGAATAATTCCCCCTTATCTCAGGCAAAGAGGGTGAGACGATATTCCGACGTGATTGGGTATTTGCCGTAAAATTATTACATCTGCACTGCGATTCTCACTAACAAGGGCAGCGATCACTCATGCAAACAAACTGGTATTTTGTCAGGAACAACATAGCATTCGACCAAACGGAAAACCTTTGCTGCCACCTGAATCCACGGTAATGAAATGTAAATTCAGACACCCTGAAATAACTCCTCTCTTCTTTGCAACAGGACACCCACGGGTCAAAAGGGGATGTACGATTGATTACTCAGTAAACTATGAGTTGGTTTTGCGTGCTCAGCTGATTTTTGCCAGGAAATAATGTGTTCAGTATCTTCAAGTTGTTCGTAATTTAATATGCGAATAAATCTAAAGACGAGGATCCTAGAACCGACCTTCAAAAGCTAACCCAACAAGGCGTGATCCGACCTCCAGCTTACTTGGAGCGCATGCTAAAATGTACGGTCAAAGAGAAAGTTGTTTCACCAACGAAAATTAAATAAAATATGTATTTTATTAGAAATAATTGTTCTGTTGAAGTAATGTGTTCAGTATCTTCAAGTTGTTCCTAATTTGATGTATGAATAACTTTAAAGGCGAGTATCCTAGAATCTACCTTCAAAAGATAACCTTACAAGGCGTGATCCGACCTCCAGCTAATTATTCGGTTGGTGTGCCAAAATCTATGGTCAAAACGTGCGTTTTTCTGCAATGAAAATTAAAATAAATATGATATATGGGCTTTTCCATAGGGCTTTCTGACGCCCACAACAACAGCAAACAACAACAAAGTAGTTTGTAGGCTTACTCCCCGAGTAAGCGAAAAGGGTATTTCGAAAGCATGCTGTGAAAACTAAAGACTCATTCTGGTAGTGTCTGGATTCACAGGATTAAAAGAGTAAGAACATTCTACGAGATACAATAAGTAAATATTCGATCCTGATCCTTATAAACAGAGATGAAGACATGTGCTAAACCCAAACAATCCTCTCTAATCTCGACAAATAGTCTCCCAGCCTTGCCCTGGAATATTCGTTGCCATTCATCTCAGATATCATGAATCCTTATAGTTATGTGAATATGTGGAGATAGATCCGTTCTAGCCCCATCACTTATCCCAGTTAATGGAGAAGTATTTGGGCCTGAGTATGTGGGATCATGCAGAGGTTTGTGGGGCTAGGGCACAGGTGGCGAAGGAAATGGATGTGGAGAGAGAGAGAGAGAGAGAGGGGGGAGAAGAAATTCTTCGAAGGTGCTTGTCGTGCTATCAGCTTGAGTACCCCTTCCCATTTGAGGCAGACCGTCTGTTTGTTATGCGAGAACCACTCTCGTATAGTAAGTAGGTTTTGAAAGAAATGAATGCCTCGTCGTTCCTCTGGATACAACAGTAATCATTATAATTCTTGACTGATCATGAATAGATTAGCCTTGTACTACGATTGCTCAGTATTGATACATTATGCCATTACTAGTACTGCCATTGCCTATTAAGAAGTTCACAAACTGTTAATCGCAGATCTGATGCAAGGTTATATTTTAAAGAATATAAAGCATATATATTTATACATATACATACGTATATAATGAAATAATTTATACTGGCAACAATGCCTTGTAAATAATACGCGCTTCCCATCAGATCCAATATGTAATAATAATTGTAAATATAATTCTGAGGGCAGATGAAAACTTATAGAGCGTTTCCGTTTTTACTAAACTTTAGGTTCCAAGCCAGAGCATTTGTTATTTAGCAAAGATTTGCAATGCAATTTATTTGATTTAGGTTTACAACAGCCTTGTTTTAAGCTTTGTAAACACACATTTAGAAGGCAAATAAGGGCATGTTGCAATGTACTACATTCATTCTCTTTTATTGACATGGTTATATCCGTTTTTACTGACATAGAAAATATATAAAACACACAACTTCTTTTACTAGATGAAAAATGAAAACAAGGACAGAAATGGAATGCAATCTATGAAGGCTTTCCCAACAGCATTTCATAAGTCAGAGAATCCAGCTTTTTTAACAGTTCACGTGGCGGGAAAATCTCTGAAATTTTATTGGCTGTTGATATTTCCGCCCACCCAACGATGGCTGTGGCTTCGTCATCATTCTTTTAAAATTTTATACAATATGAACCTCTTCAATGGAAAGACTCTATAAACATAAACATTTCCTAAATATTAGATATATCAGTACGACTAAAATGACTTTTCTTGTGACTGAAACCCCGTAAATAGGCTTTACTTCTTTACCAAAAGTATTGAACGCTTGCGGTTACCATGGTAACTTATAATTTGAATAAACAAACCATTTCCAAGGAATCTGAAAATATAATGTTATCTACCAAATTCTATCTTCTATTTAACCCACTACTCCTTAAAAACCTTAAGTTTTCATAATTACCTATTTTGTTAAAATTAAGTAGCAACAAAAAAGCCAGTAAGGGCATAAAAGAAGGCCTGTTAAGTGGATAAAGTTCAGATTTCGTTGGAGTTTTGAATGCCGAGAAATGGCTAGACTGTAAAAAGGCATAAAGTCAACACAAAAGAAAGTAACAGGTCACATACAGTGACGACATATGGCGAATAATTGTCTTTTTATGAGAGATTTTCGTTTTTTATGTCTGCAAATATAACCATACAAGTGCCGGTTTGGAAAACAATCTAGGTGTAGACGTCTAAAGGTATGTCATAAATGGTAAATTCAAGAAAAGCTTTTCCTAAATTATGGTAGATGGCAATACAAAACATCACATCACTTTGTAGTAAACTTTGATATTTACCAATCAGCAGTGAGCTTGATGGCATCATTAGAAGCCAATCACAATGTTGTGTCCTTCCCACCAAATGCCAGCTGGTGAGTAACAAATTCCCTGTACAAAACATCAATAATTTCGACTAATTTTCTGTTTATTGAAATTACTTTCTTAATATATTTTTCTTTAATTAACGTAGATTTGTCATTTATGTTACTAAAACTTCTCTAACGAGAGAATTTTTAACAATATATTGTGCAGGGTAATTCATTACAATCGTAATGGGTCACAAAAGTTACACACCAAAAACAAGAATAATTATACATTAAAACCTAATGTCAAATTTTTTTTTCAACATTTTCATAATTATGTCATTGTTTATTAGATCATAAACCATATCTACAACATTAGTTATATTGGTATTCTGACCTACATCCAAACAATTACACTCCATTATGTAATGAAAAAAGAATATGGGTCCATTTGATTAATTTATTGGGATCTGGCCATATTGCGGGGGGAGGGGGTGGTGGGGTGCGGGGTGGGGAGCTGGGCAAAAAAGCCCAGAATAGTAAGGTGTTTTTTGTAGTTCAAACGGACTTGGTGGTTTTATGGATGCTAAAAGCAGCCTTTTAAGCACAATACCAGTGCGAAGTAATTAAGGCTCTGTGAAAAATACACAAACGGTGAAAGTCATGAAATACTTTGTAATTAAAGTTTTTTTTAGTTAATTTTTCTGTACCTAAAATTTGGAATGTTTATTTTCAACATGAGTTTAAACATAAAACATTTTCATATATGCTGTCACTACATTTGATGCGTAGGGGAAAGTAGTGGAGAATCGCCTTTGGTGTAGGGAAAAGCGCCCTCAGTGATGTGGCATCACTGTAACCTGCTATTCTTAGTAAGCCCCGTGACAGTGTCCAAGTTGGGACGAAGAGTCCCTGGGCATCATTTATCCCGTTATGCCCCTGTTAATACCACCACACAAGCTACCACCGATGATCACACGAGTCTCAAGTGAACCGGGTGTGTTTTGGGGGTCATTACCGTCCTGCCAAAAATGGCCAGAGGACTCTGATGATATGGGAGAGGGAACATGGCAACAATCACAGGTGCTTCTCTCGGTTCTTGTCTGGTTCGCAATTTCACCGGTTCATGTTTCAGAGTAAATGTTTGAGGATACATTCCATTATCAAAAATTATCATGACTTCAATTATTTGAAAAGAATTCATGAAGGCTATTATTATTTCTGCCCTAAAAAGGCAAAACGCATCAACTCCAAAAATGCGATTTTTGAGATTTTTATATCAATGGAATCTGCAAAAAGAGGCCAATCTTATCCTGAAGGTAGATTAAGTCTATCTTGCCCGTAAAGAGAGTTTTAAACAGGCAAAATGCATCAACTCCACTGGTTTTCTACATTATTTGAAGGCAAAATGCATCACAACCATTCTTTTGCGCCAGAATGCATCAACTCCATAATGTTATGGACATGATGCATTTTGCCTGAAAAGGAAAGAAGCACATCATGGAGAATAGTGCGTTACACTATGGACATGATGCGCTTTGCTGAGATACAACATCCATGATGAATTTTGGAATATGCAATATGCCACACAAAAACAATGGTTGCTCGCTAGGATTTGTAAAATGCCTGTCCAAAGAAAAAGACCAACAACATCGGCAAGTGCAGAAAAAATGTGCTCCCTTATTTATTCCTTTCTCAATAATTCAGGAAATGAAATAAAGGTTTGCCAGACATTCTTTATTCAAACTCTTGGTTACAGCAGTAATAGGGTCATTGTTGAACTGCTGAAAAATTCCAAAGAGTCTATTGGGGGGATGAACAAAGTACAGTCTGACAAAAGAGGCCGGCATATCCCAGCAAATAAGAAAGATCACTCTGTTATTATAAAACATATAGAGAAGTACAATCCTCAAACAGAAGATACATTTCATCAGAAACAAACTTGAGAGAAATGTTTGAAGATTTCAAGTCACACAATCCAGAATATGATTGCACATACAGCACATACTATGCAGTGTTCAAGAAAGAAAACATTGGATTTGGTGAGCCTAAGGAAGACATCTGTGATGTATGTGCTGTTTACAAAAACCTTCAAGAGGATGAAATTACGGACAGTGTATATAATTCACAAGCAAGTCACATTACTAAGGTGCGAGAAGCTCGGAATGCCTACAATGAAGACAAAGAAAAAGAATGAAACTCAACGAGCAGAGTTTATGCTGTAGATCTACAGAAAGTTCTATTGTTGCCAATGATTAATGGCCTAAAGAGTTGTATATTCACTCCTCGCCTTATACTTTTCAATGAAACTTTTGCCAGCATAAAGGGAAAAGAATCGAAGGAAGGGAAGACGGCTACAGCAAAAGACAAACATTATGCAGTACTCTGGGATGAATCAACTGCAGGAAGAAACAAAGAACATATAACTAATGCATATCTGTCTCTTATCCAGAAGGAAAGAGATGGAAATGACTTTGTGTTCTGGGCAGAAAATTGTGCAACACAGAACAAAAATTGGAGCTTATATAATGCCATGGTAATTCTTGTCAACTCTGATAATGAAGTTAATAGCATAAATTTTAAATATTTAACCGCAGGCCACACATTCATGGCTGCCGATGGTATACATGGCCATATTGAAAAGTCCCTGAGGAGACAAGGAGATATATACGATTATGAAGACCTGAAAATGGTCATTCAAAACTCTGTCAAGCGACTAGAAACCCTTGATATCAACAAGAAGGATTTCTTTTTCAAGATACCAGCAATCAATAAACAGAGAAGAACAAGGTCACAAGAAGAATGCAGACATACCATACTTAGAAACTCTTGTAGACGTCAAGTTTGAGAAAGGGGCAATAGGATTTCATTACAAGACAACTTTCAGCATGGATAATTATCAATTTTGCAACTTCATCAAAAAAACTGTTGAACTATCAAGTGAACTCCTTAAAACTCCCCTGGATAATTGTCCCAGGGGTTTATCTTCAGTGAAGAAGAAAAAAACATTGTGGAGAAGCTTGTATGCAAAATGCCTAAAACCAGAAGAGGATTCTGGATAAATATGCCCGAAAACTCTAGGAGCGAAGATTTGCTGAAGTCATATATGTTGATCTGAAATAAAATTAGACTGTTTTTCCTTGAGATCCAAAATTAGAGGTTAATTTTTAGGTTAATTTCCAGAAAAGTAAGGTGTCATAATTTTTTTCTTATTACTAATACTGCAATCATTTTGAGTGTTATTTCTTTGAGTTTTTGAAAAGGAAATTTTTTAGGAATAATCTAAGAATGCCAAGTCAGACTGTAGCATTCAAGTAAAAACTAATTTTGGATTAATTTTCTATAAAATGTATTGTGCAAAACGGAAGTTTATTAGTTTTATTTCAAAGTTATTCTATTTTTTTCTCTTGCCTCTTTTTGAAAAAGATATGAATTTTTGTTCAACAAATATTTTTGTTTTAATAACCAAGTCAGAGTCTTACATTTAAATGCCATATATTAAATTTCATCACTAAACATGAGGAAAAATCACATCACGTAATTATCTAATAACATAGTAGCCAAGGTTTTCAGAGCAGAACGCATCATGTCCACACTAGGACAAAGTTAGTCTGCTTTGGACAGCGAATTTGGGTATTAGTTAAAACATTTTGTGAAATTTAATGCAATAAAATATTCCTACTAAGGTTAACCCATATGTTGACCAAATTACAATATGCAGATAAAATTAGCAAAAGAGTTATGATGAACCAAACCTTCATCATTGATTTACTCAAAACTAAGATTTTGGAGTTGATGCATTTTGCCTTTTAAGGGCAGATTTAACGTGGGAGTTTTATTTATGTATGTATGTATTGCTAACTGCCCCTCTATTCATATACTTCATTGAAATTTCAGTCATGAATATTAT
>NC_087201.1:19141771-19151788 GCF_015104395.2 Macrobrachium nipponense | reverse complement strand
AGCATCCATAAAACCACCAAGTCCGTTGAACTACAAAAAACACCTTACTGCTCTGGGTTTTTTTGCCCAGCTCCCCACCCCGCCCCCACCCCACCCCACCAACCCTCCCCCCGCAATAGTGGCCAGATCCCAATAAATTAATCAAATGGACCCATACTCTTTTTTCATTACATAATGGAGTGTAATTGTTTGGATGTAGGTCAGAATACCAATATAACTAATGTTGTAGATATGGTTTATGATCTAATAAACAATGACATAATTATGAAAATGTTGAAAAAAAAAATTGACATTAAGTTTTAATGTGTAATTATTCTTGTTTTTGGTGTGTAACTTTTGTGACCCATTACGATTGTAATGAATTACCCTGCACAATATATTGTTAAAAATTCTCTCGTTAGAGAAGTTTTAGTAACATAAATGACAAATCTACGTTAATTAAAGAAAAATATATTAAGGAAGTAATTTCAATAAACAGAAAATTAGTCGAAATTATTGATGTTTTGTACAGGGAATTTGTTACTCACCAGCTGGCATTTGGTGGGAAGGACACAACATTGTGATTGGCTTCTAATCATGCCATCAAGCTCACTGCTGATTGGTAAATATCAAAGTTTACTACAAAGTGATGTGATGTTTTGTATTGCCATCTACCATAATTTAGGAAAAGCTTTTCTTGAATTTACCGTTTATAACATACCTTTAGACGTCTACACCTAGATTGTTTGTTTTCCAAACCGGCACTTGTATGGTTATATTTGCAGACATCAAAAACGAAAATCTCTCATAAAAAGACAATTATTCGCCATATGTCGTCACTGTATGTGACCTGTTACTTTCTTTTGTGTTGACATAATGCCTTTTTACAGTCTAGCCATTTCTCGGCATTCAAAACTCCAACGAAATCTGAACTTTATCCACTTAACAGGCCTTCCTTTATGCCCTTACTGGCTTTTTGTTGCTACTTTAATTTTAACAAAATAGGTAATTATGAAAAACTTAAGGTTTTTTAAGGAGTAGTGGGTTAAATAGAAGATAGAATTTGGTAGATAACATTATATTTTCAGATTCCTTGGAAATGGTTTGTTTATTCAAATTATAAGTTACCATGGTAACCGCAAGCGTTCAATACTTTTGGTAAAGAAGTAAAGCCTATTTACGGGGTTTCAGTCACAAGAAAAGTCATTTTAGTCGTACTGATATATCTAATTATGTTTATGTTTATAGAGTCTTTCCATTGAAGAGGTTCATATTGTATAAAATTTTAAAAGAATGATGACGGAGCCACAGCCATCGTTGGGTGGGCGGAAATATCAACAGCCAATAAAATTTCAGAGATTTTCCCGCCACGTGAACTGTTAAAAAAGCTGGATTCTCTGACTTATGAAATGCTGTTGGGAAAGCCTTCATAGATTGCATTCCATTTCTGTCCTTGTTTTCATTTTTCATCTAGTAAAAGAAGTTGTGTGTTTTATATATTTTCTATGTCAGTAAAAACGGATATAACCATGTCAATAAAAGAGAATGAATGTAGTACATTGCAACATGCCCTTATTTGCCTTCTAAATGTGTGTTTACAAAGCTTAAAACAAGGCTGTTGTAAACCTAAATCAAATAAATTGCATTGCAAATCTTTGCTAAATAACAAATGCTCTGGCTTGGAACCTAAAGTTTAGTAAAAACGGAAACGCTCTATAAGTTTTCATCTGCCCTCAGAATTACTCTGGTATATTTAGGAAACATTTAATAAATGAAAGCTTCTTATTATAAATTTTATTTACAATTATTATTACATATTGGATCTGATGGGAAGCGCGTATTATTTACGAGGCATTGTTGCCAGTATAAATTATTTCATTATATACGTATGTATATGTATAAATATATATGCTTTATATTCTTTAAAATATAACCTTGCATCAGATCTGCGATTAACAGTTTGTGAACTTCTTAATAGGCAATGGCAGTACTAGTAATGGCATAATGTATCAATACCGAGCAATCGTAGTACAAGGCTAATCTATTCATGATCAGTCAAGAATTATAATGATTACTGTTGTATCCAGAGGAACGACGAGGCATTCATTTCTTTCAAAACCTACTTACTATACGAGAGTGGTTCTCGCATAACAAACAGACGGTCTGCCTCAAATGGGAAGGGGTACTCAAGCACCTTCGAAGAATTTCTTCTCCTCTCTCTCTCTCTCTCTCTCTCTCTCCACATCCATTTCCTTCGCCACCTGTGCCCTAGCCCCATAAACCTCTGCATGATCCCACATACTCAGGCCCAAATACTTCTCCATTAACTGGGATAAGTGATGGGGCTAGAACGGATCTATCTCCACATATTCACAAAACTATAAGGATTCATGATATCTGAGATGAATGGCAACGAATATTCCAGGGCAAGGCTGGGAGACTATTTGTCGAGATTAGAGAGGATTGTTTGGGTTTAGCACATGTCTTCATCTCTGTTTATAAGGATCAGGATCGAATATTTACTTATTGTATCTCGTAGAATGTTCTTACTCTTTTAATGCCTGTGAATCCAGACACTACCAGAATGAGTCTTTAGTTTTCACAGCATGCTTTCGAAATACCCTTTTTTTTCGCTTACTCGGGGAGTAAGCCTACAAACTACTTTGTTGTTGTTTGCTGTTGTTGTGGGCGTCAGAAAGCCCTATGGAAAAGCCCATATATCATATTTATTTTAATTATCATTGCAGAAAAACGCACGTTTTGACCATAGATTTTGGCACACCAACCGAATAATTAGCTGGAGGTCGGATCACGCCTTGTAAGGTTATCTTTTGTAGGTAGATTCTAGGATACTCGCCTTTAAAGTTATTCATACATCAAATTAGGAACTACTTGAAGATACTGAACACATTACTTCAACAGAACAATTATTTCTAATAAAATACATATTTTATTTAATTTTCGTTGGTGAAACAACTTTCTCTTTGACCGTCCATTTTAGCATGCGCTCCAAGTAAGCTGGAGGTCTGATCACGCCTTGTTGGGTTAGCTTTTGAAGGTCGGTTCTAGGATCCTCGTCTTTAGATTTATTCGCATATTAAATTACGAACAACTTGAAGATACTGAACACATTATTTCCTGGCAAAAATCAGCTGAGCACGCAAAACCAACTCATAATTTACTGAGTAATCAATCGTACATCCCCTTTTGACCCGTGGGTGTCCTGTTGCAAAGAAGAGAGGAGTTATTTCAGGGTGTCTGAATTTACATTTCATTACCGTGGATTCAGGTGGCAGCAAAGGTTTTCCGTTTGGTCGAATGCTATGTTGTTCCTGACAAAACACCAGTTTGTTTGCATGAGTGATCGCTGCCCTTGTTAGTGAGAATCGCATTGCAGATGTAATAATTTTACGGCAAATACCCAATCACGTCGGAATATCGTCTCACCCTCTTTGCCTGAGATAAGGGGGAATTATTCAACTCCTTTTTTTTTTTTTTTTTTTTTTTTTTTTTTTTTTTTTTTTTTTAAAAGAAGTG
Organism: Macrobrachium nipponense; assembly: GCF_015104395.2. Classification (NCBI taxonomy): domain Eukaryota; kingdom Metazoa; phylum Arthropoda; class Malacostraca; order Decapoda; family Palaemonidae; genus Macrobrachium; species Macrobrachium nipponense. Next base: position 19,148,272 of record NC_087201.1, on the reverse strand, counting down.
TGAAGGTCGGTGAACCCTATAAGAGGTAACAAGATTAGTTGATGAACGTATATTGCTCTTGAAGAACAATTTTCAAAATAGGAAGAAAGTGGCTTATGAGATGGTTAGAAACGAAAACAGGGATCATTTTTAGTTTGAAAAAATTCCAAAAGGTATGTAACTGGAATAGGAGCGAGGAACGAGTTATTTTGTTTTTATTCTGTATAGAAAACACGAAAGATCTTGGTATAAAAAATTTTGCGGCTATGATTAAAAACGTACACGAAGAAAGAAACAAATATATAGAAACTACATTGAAAAATAAACAAGGTTCACTAATTCTTTTATTAACCTTTCTGTTCTGTCCAATTCTTCTAACATCTACTATGATCGAGTCAAAATTGGCCAATTGCATTAAGCCGAGTTTTTTTTTTTTTTTAAGTAATTTACTGATTATTTTGCATACCCCGACTCTGCTCCGAGGGATGTGACTCATTTAGATCACACCATCCCAGCCACCGTACATTACTGAAGTCTAGGATTTTGTTACTATTATTTCTCGTAAATGTTGCTACCCTTTGCTTCTTCCGTGTATTTTTTTGAAGACAGAACAAATTCCTGTATTTTTTCGTCATTTGGCAAATATAGCAACATATTATTGCAGCTTTTGTAAATGGTCAACATCCACCAAAGGTCTTTCCATTTCAGTCACTCTCCGTGCATATGGCATCCTTGGCAAAGTAAGGGCAAATAATAATAGTAGTTGTACCTACTGGCCAGTCGAAATTAATGGGGGCGGGGAAAAAATACTTTTGGAGGTAGCATCTGCGTCACAGTTTGGCCACACTATCATCTGTTGTTCGAAAACAGTAAAAGCAAGAACTATTACTTTACGTTATAAAAACAAAACATAGGCTATCTCTTAGTTTGACACTTTGCAGGCGTTTCAATCCAAAAAGTAGTAACACGCTTGCCTAGATAGCCAACAATACATCAGTTAACCTCAATTAGTCATTTTTATGGAGTGTCTCTTGTCCCTCGTCAGTGTAGGTTACAGAACCATGCATGCTACGCAACATTATCAGTTTTCCATTTTTTGAACCAATATGAAATAACGTCTTCATGGTACCACGGAAGGGTAGAGTATTTGGTTCTTCCTTTAGGATTGCAGAACTCAATCGGGCTTGTTGATTTTTTTTCTGACGATTTGCTTGCATGCTTTCAGTTCCTTGGCTAAGCCTCAACTGCAAGAAAAGCCTATCACAGGATACATTTCTTCCTTTAAGGTCTTCTATAAGTTGCAAATGCCCTACGTTTCCCATGTTTCACATTACCGGACTGATCATCTTTATGAACGTTCTATACTTCAGAGTGCATTACACGCTGCCTAGAGCTGTATCTCGTGTCTTTCAGGTTTTATCGGAAGGGAGCCAGTTGTTTATCCAGAGAAACCGCTGATGATGCATTATACATAAGAACGAGTCTCTCTACCCAGGCATTCCAAACACCTCCATTGGAATCCAGTTTGTCCATGCATATCCTTGGTGCTCCAGAATATTAGTCTTTCGATATAATGAACTTAGAAAGCTTCAACAAATGTTTCTAAATGCATTGTAGCTTGGAATATCTTAATAGCACCTGCTTGAAGCTGCAGTTCATAAAATGCCATCAATTTTTTGTTCGTAATTTCTTAAATAAAATTTAATATTTTTGGGGTAACGAACAATTCAGCTGCAGATGATTTATATGTTGTTCTCGGTACCGCATGGGCGGAGATTCCAGGATTTTGGTCACAACAATTTTTGCCTTTTCCTGCCTACTAGTGTGCTTTATTCTGCAAATCATACAATATTCCCGTTTTTTAAAGTAATTTTTTTCTTTGAAGAGGTTTGTTCTTAACCAGGATCACTGACATGGAGTTAACCACCCACGGAAAGATCACTTTCATTGACTAAATTTTCTGAATGTATATAATCATTTCCTTTGCCAACATTATCCTGACCATAAAAGATGATTACTGTAACAGGTAGGGACTGTCTGGCACATGAAAGAAATGCCAAATACTCCAAATGTCCTTTGCCATCTGCAACCACCTAATACCGTTATACCTCGTGAGTGTTTATACATCGATGCAAACAATATTACCTGGACAGAAAGGCTTACCTACTCATGGTCGATGCATTTTCGTATGAAAGGTTTACAGCAGCTTCTTTCACTGTAGGATTTCCACCCGGTAAACAAATACGAGAAATTTCTTATGAATGTCTTATAGTTAAAGAAAAAGAATTCATGGATGACTGAGTGACTTCAGTGCTGTGCGTTTCAGGCTCGTATCTAATAGATTACCGTCGATTTATCTTTACAAAGCAGCGGATATTGATAGTATCTTGGAAATAGCAATTTGAAGCCACAGCCTAATTGGCAAAAATATGCAGTAATGTCTAATGTGGATAATTAAGGAGCTTATCAGAGTATTCAAAGAAATTTCAAGGGAAACTCAGAGAGAGGCTAGTTGTGACGTAAACTATGACATCAAACATAATAGCAGGGTTCCCAGTAGTAAGATAATGATCATAGAAACAGATATTTGGCCCTCTTGTATTATAAGCAATACCTTGAAATTGAAACAATGAGGTACTCCAAATCCATAAAAAAATTAATAGGTGTTTGAGTGTGTGAAACAATATAAGAATTCCATTTACTACTTCTACCAACATCTGAGTCTTCATTCATAAAGCATATGGGCTGGGTGTCTAGTAAGTAAGTCATACTATCATTATCAATAAGTGGCGGGCCCTTCAGTAATGACGTTTTACTAGTCTCTAACAACGAGCCTGCTAGATTTAGCTAAGTTTCCCATTAAATTTCTTTGATTTACCCTGAGAAGTGCCGTAATCATAAACATAAGACGTCACTGCATATTTCTGCCAATTAGACTGTGGCTTTAAATTGCTATTTCCAACATACGATCCATACCCGATGCTTTGGTAAGATTTTATCGACGAAAATCAATTTGACAAAGCAATGAAATGCACATTAGCCGAATATAACTATAACGAATATTAAGAATGGATCATTTCGACCATAACAGACTACATGTTACTTTTATGTGGGGCACTGACCATAGGAAAACCATCCTTTAAACTTGGAGCACAGTTACAGAAAGTCAAGGAGCATGAAACTTCACTCTTATAGAAAAAGAGTAAAATATTTTAATGGAAATATTAATTTGGAGGAGCCCTTACAAAATCACTGTTTTTACATTATGGGAAAACTTTCCGTAAACAACTCTTCTTAAGAGATGTAACTAACGAAAAGTTAACATCCTTATCTTAATTGTCTGTTTTGTGGAGGATTCGAGGAAAATGAAGAGCACAGCTCAAGGAAAAGTAGGGTTTGAGAAATTTTACGAAATAAAATCATTCTCATCTCTCTAAGAAAACTGTGCATAAGAGGGAAAGCAGTGATGGCCGGTGTCCAACAAAAGACGAATTGAAACGTAAAAGCTCTACAGTTGTGTATCCGTACATTCAATCGCAGTAAACTTTCCAAGGAAAACCTATTCGCTAAATATATAACCTAAACAATCCGAGTATCAAACAACGAAGGAACTTTACAAGAGGTGTAGATGGGAAATGAAAAATAAGAACTACGATCTGCACGAAATACATGATTGCCCGTTGCCTCAGTAATTCACTTAATTATCATAAAGTAAAATGAATCCCACAAGTTTTCTTGTTTAAAATTAAATACCGTCAGAAGTCTTCATGCCAAGACAACATTCGCTTATGTTCACTTTTACACACACGCACAAACACATACACACTCCAACCCTTTTTTTTTTTTTTTTTTTTTTTTTTTTTTCTAAGGACTCATAACTTTGAACGCAATTAGTTCAGCGCACTTCTTGCATAACCGTGGAAGATTTCCAGGCAATTGGGGACAGGCTAAAACGGAAGTCGGAGACTGAAATATTCGAAGTTATTTTAACATGAATTCATGCATATCATTTCGTTGCTCTTTCATTTTACAAGAATTTCATTTCTGAAGTTCAGTTAAGTGAGGCTGTTTTCTGATACGTTTCACCTGTCAATTTTATCCAGACATTAAAGTGGTGACTATCTATTTTATTCAAAGACGTTACTCTGGTTTACTGTCCGCCAAGTATTACTGTTGCTGACTGTCCATTTTATCCAAGTATTATTGTGATGACAGTCCATTTTATCCAGACATTACTGTGACTGTCCCATATTACAAAGGACCCCCGCCCTCACAAAACCTAAACACACACCACTAAACCTAAACACACACCTCACTATACCTAAAACACGCCCCCCCGCCCCTCGCCAATAAACCTAAACATAAGCCTTGTTACAGAATTATTAATCAAAGGAAAAAAAAAGCATTTTCAATAATATATTCTACGGTATCAAGTGCATGAAAATGACGTATGGTACACCCGTATAGTTTTATTTACTGCATAAGTTACAAATAGAAGGGAGACAAGGTAAGGGGGAGGGGCAGGAGGTACGGGTTGAAACCTACCCTGTGATCTAAGTTGGGTGGGGAAATGATGAGGCCATGAGCCAAATTTGTCAGATCGGTCTCGCAGTTCAGATTTCTATAGTGCACAAACATAACCATAAGCATTAACTTTTATAAGATACATATATCTATATATATATATATATATTATATATATATATATATATATATATATATATATTATATATATATATATATATATATATATATATATATATGTATGTATGTATGTATGTATGTATGTGTGTGTGTTTAAGTTCCACTTCCCCATGGTCTTTTGATACTGATATTGTGTCAGGTGAGTTAGGTATGTTTCCGAAAAGAAAAAAAATCAATCGTAATTTGCAGAAGCAAACACTACAAACGTGGTGATTAGTCGACTTACCTGGATTACACCAATAGTGAAGCACGTGTAGTCATTCATTCTGTAAAGAAAAGTTGATTATCTCTCAATATACCAACCAAAGTAAGCAGGCAATATAAAAAAAAATATAAGTGTATTTTCCCTATAATTGTAGCCGCATATCCCGAATAAAAATCTGTTGGAAATTGCCCTAATATAAACTGGTTGTTATTAGGGCTGATGTGATGATTGGTAAATCAATCTCCTATCATAACAATTCAATTAGACGACACAGCTTACGGTGGATACTCGGTTTCTTCATCACATCGGATTATTTCCTCTCTCTCTCTGTTCGTTGAAATGCTGACATACTGTTAGCAAGTCTGCATTAAACTCAATATACCATTTTCATGTACGTTTGCAAAGGTATATAAAAATAAATCTAAAAACTAAAAAAGAAATTTAAAAAAAATGAAGGGAAACCTGAAAACCAAAGCTGAAATTTCCAGGCCTCATATCCTCAGGATTTAGCAACGCTGCGTTGCAGTACCTGACGAATTATTCAAACGGGAAGAGAGAACATCCATCAAAGTTGGTTGTTTTAGCTTCAGCGTAACAACTCACCGAAGATATGTGACGGTGCGGGTCATGCCTTAGTGGTGTGCTTTGCTAGTTGCATTATTTTTATTTTCTTTTTTCCACGATGAATAAATAGAGGAATTAAATTAATTGTGATTCTCATAACACAGAGGTTTTATATATTCAAAAAAGTGTTTTTATAATAATAATAATAATAATAATAATAATAATAATAATAATCAAGTGTGCATAGTATGAAGAACTGATAAAAGTAGACGAAGACCCAGAAATATACACAGACAGAAGAATGACAAACAGAACAGGGGAATGGCACAACAAACCAATGCACGGACAATACATGAGACAGACTAAAGAACTAGCCAGCGATGACACATGGCAATGGCTACAGAGGGGAGAACTCAAGAAGAAAACTGAAGGAATGATACAAGCGGCACAAGATCAGGCCCCAAGAACCAGATATGTTCAAAGAACGATAGACGGAAATAACATCTCTCCCATATGTAGGAAGTGCAATACGAAAAATGAAACCAAACCACATAGCAAGCGAATGCCCGGCACTTGCACAGAACCAGTACAAAAAGAGGCATGATTCAGTGGCAAAAACCCTCAACTGGAGCCTGTGCAAGAAACATTAGCTGACTTGCAGTAATAAGTAGCTCCAGGACTCATGCAAAAGAGTGTGATCCTTGAAACGGCACACATAGTAAGAAAAAGGATGGACTCCTAAGGAGGCAGGATGCAACCCGGAACCCCACACTATAAATACCACCCAGTCGAATTGGAGGACTGTGACAGAGCAAAAAAAAAAAAAATAAAAGAATAAAAGAATAAAAAAAAAATATATATAGTGAAAAAAAATGAGATGCCATATCACCAACTACTTTGTTTCATTCCTAAAAGAAAAAAAAGAAGAAGAAACCTAAATTTGCTATCATGGGCATCGTGTAAAAGTTTTATGAAGGTCAATTGCAAAGAAACTGACATTATTTTCAGAAATAACATTAACAGAACAAGCTGACCTAGAAAAATCAATT
>NC_087201.1:19134271-19136771 GCF_015104395.2 Macrobrachium nipponense | reverse complement strand
TCAAGCCCCAATCTGTGGGATGTGGTACTCACGTATCTCGCACTGGATTTATTGTGCCACTCTTGAACCCCGCTGATAAACTGGATCACCTCAGCATAATGTTGTGTGTGCAAGCAATACCAGGAAGCAAAGATGGTATGTACACTAGAAGGGATATTTGTTGGCCAGTTTATTTTTCTCTGACTCATTTTATATCATCTTTCTCTCTCGCATTTCAACCCTCAAGTAAATTCCTGGTCTCTTCTGCTTGAACAACTGCTTGCTAGACTTGAACAACAGATAAAGTTACTCTTGCCCACTGATTAGGAGTGAGTAGAGTAAAGACATTCCCTCCAATTTTGTTATTAACTCATTTACAGAGAGATTGTAATTTAGTAGTAGACTTACCTGGAATTGTCTCATTCCAGGAGAGTTATCAGTGCAATTACCTACATAGCCGTACCTCTGTGTTTCCGATTGCCTGAAGAATCTGCTTGTAATGAGCCGGATAGAAATTCATTGCTAATTTGTCTTTCGGTCCACTTACTAGCGGCCAGTATGCATAAATCGGATGCATTGTTTTTTTTTAATCTGTAACTGCTGTTGCTTCCTTATTTCGTTGTTATTTTAGTGAGTGTCCAATTTTTCCCTATTAAATGAATTCACCCTGTTGTGTGTGTGTAAATAAACAAAGTAATGTGAAGAAACACTTTCATATGGCGGCCTTTTCAGTTATCAATTATGCTTTAATTGTATTTTTTGTGGGCTTACAAGGTGTTTTGCAAGGCTATAATTATTAAAGTAAACTACGCAGTTACCCCACCTCTCGTAATCCATAATAATATATATATATATTATATAATATATATATATATATATATATATATATATATATATATATATATATATATATATTCATATATATATATATATATATATATATATATTATATATATATAGTATATATCAGAGAGAGAGAGAGAGAGAGAGAGAGAGAGACAGAGAGACAGAGAGAGAGAGAACCTTTGCTTTTTGTGTATATGTAAAAAATTTTATATATACACAAAATTCAGAGTTATACTACTTCTAGACCGATCATCTGCAGATTTCTAATGCCCTAATCATTCAAGGATCCATTTCAAGCGAATAAATCACCTGAAGCTTTCGAAATTAAGATCACTGGAATTTCATGCCTCATTTTTATTTGTTTTATGAGTTTAATTGCTAACTAGGTCAAGCATAATTAATTAAGGAGAATTTCTCAAAGTTCAAACAAAGATTCTGGCAAAGGTTTCTTCTGTTAGGTAAGATAATGAGATGTAAATTTGAAAAGAAGATATTCACAAGTTGCCAGTAGCGGCTTCCTTTAACCAGCTCGGGCGTTTAAAAGAAAAAAAAATGAATAGTCATTATTCTCTCTCTCTCTCTCTCTCTCTCTCTCTCTCTCTCTCTCTCTCTCTCTCTCTCTTCTAAAAGGTCCTTTTTTTCCTACACTGGAAAAATGATTTTTTTTATTGAAATACAAAGCTAGCTGGTAGTCACTCGCTGACTCCTAATGGCCTCGGTGTTTTCCGAGTCAATACTCGTCTGCAGGCCAACAGCCACAAAGATAAATTGAAGCAAATGTTCGCAGAAAACAAACAAGCGATGAAAAAAAATCCGTGTTTGCTCTTATCTCGTTATAAGAGTTTCTTTGTTTATTACTAATGGTTCGTTGCGCAGAAAAAGAGACAGCCATCCGGAGAAAGACTGAAAGACAAAGGTAACAATTTTATGTAAAACGATCCACTGCCGAACACGACTCATGTCACCAGGGACAAAACAAGCAAGTCACGTAACACAAACAACTTCGTAGTATACACAGTAACGAGCCTGACGCCCCCATCCGCGGCGCCTTCCCCCCTCCCTCCCCTAGGACACACACACCTTGGTATCTCGAGTCAGTTCCGTGGAAGGCTGAGCTTTATTAGGAAAATGACGCTGATCCCAGGAATTGACTTATATACCTTATTCTTGATTGAAGATGGCGGGTCCAAGGGTGTACACAAAGATGGAAAAGTTACTAATTAAAAGGAATATATATTATATAATATATATATATATATATATATATATATATATATATATATATATATATATAAGATATAAATGAAGAACTGACGAGAAAGCCAGGAACAGAGCTTCAGCTGCCAATATACCATTACGAGAACTGCAAAAAAAAAAAAAAAAAAACATATCACCAGAAGATGAACCGCGACGTTCTTATGTTTACTCCAGAGGAGGTCATAATGAACTCCAAATGTTTGTGGAACTCTTACACATCACAGGCTTCAAATTTTCCACAGAGAAAAAATCCCTAAAAGATTTTCGAAATTCCCTACATATATCTATAGGTGTCATACTACGAGGGCTATTCCTCTCAGGTTTAGTGAGTTTAAAATCGACTAATAATACCGTGTGGTAGCGAGGGTGCTTGCCGGCATGCAACTTCCTAGAAAGAACCATTGGTTCGGTATACGAA
>NC_087201.1:19126401-19133771 GCF_015104395.2 Macrobrachium nipponense | reverse complement strand
AAATGACGTATGGTATACCCGTAGAGTTTATTTACTGCATAAGTTACAAATAGAAGGGAGACAGGGTAATGGGAAGGGGCAGGAGGTACGGGTTTGAAACCTACCTGTAATCTAAGTTGGGTCAAATGATGCCATGAGCCAACTTTGGTCCAGATCGGTCATGCAGTTCGGATTTCTATAGTGCACAAACATAACCAATAAACATTAACTTTTATAGATACATATCTTTTATACACACACACACACACACACACACACACACACACACACACACACACACATATATATATATATATATATATATATACATATATATATATATATACTATATATATATATATATATATTATATATATATATATATATATATATATGTATGTATATATTAGGGCTTGTGCCTTGTATGATAAGGCGCCCTATGAGGTAATGTTAGACTAGCGATAATCTTACGCTAAGTCGGTTGGTATTGCACTTCCCATCTTCAATGGAGTGTCTGGGGGTTTGTAGATCACTTACGAAAGTCGGTATTATCTTGTTGAGTTTATTACGACGATGTGTTAAACTCATGGTGAGGAGGTTCTTGTAGAAAAACACGAAATATAAAAATATATGATTCTTCTGAAGTTTACATGCTGAAGATCAGATATGATTGTACAAGTCTTCTAATAACGATAGCTTGATCGCTTCTGCCAATGATGATGGCTAATCCTATTCCTCTACATGATAAAGCTTAGGTAAAGAGGTACAGGCTTCTAATGGACGATAGCTAACTCTGTTCTACCGTTCTACCATCTCTGTTACAAGTTATGAAGGAACAGACAGTAGTTCGAAACATATGAAACATACATACAAATGACATAGTTTCATACGAACACACAATCAAAATAATGAGACACGCTACAGATCACGTAGGCCGTTTGAATCAATATAGGTCGGGGTAGTTGTCTCAAGCAGGGAGCTTGGGACTAATGTTTATAAACAATTGAATGACTACAGGTGACGGCATGTTATCTTAGCCTACATACTTATTGTATACGTCATCTTTAGCGTCTCTAGTCTGATCACATTCCTGCAAGCAATCTTTTATATATATGGACTAACATTCCATATTATTATTATGTAAACACTTACATATATATGTGTGTGTGTGTGTGTGTGTGTGTTTGAATTCCATTTCCCCATGGTCTCTTGATACTGTTATTGTGTCAGGTGAGTTAGGCATGTTTCCGAGAAAAAAAAAAATTCAATCGTAATTTGCAGAAGCAAACACTACAAACCTGGTGATTAGTCGACTTACCTGGATTACACCAACAGTGAAGCACATGTAGCCATTCACTCTGTAAAGAAAAGCTCATTATCCCTCAGTTTACAAACAATAGTAAGCAGGAAATATTGAAAAAAATATAAGTGTATTTTCTCTATAACTGAAGCCGCATATCCCGAATAAAAGTCAGCTTGGAAATTACTCCGATTAATATAACCCTCATATAACTGGTTGCTATTATGGCTTATGTGATGACTGGTAAATCAATCTCCTATCATAATAATTAAATTAGCCAAAACAGCTTACGATGGGTACTCGGTTTCTTCATCACATCGGATTACCCCCACACTCTCTCTCTCTCTCTCTCTCTCTCTCTCTCTCTCTCTCTCTCTCTCTCTCTCTCTCTCTCTGTGTTCGTTTAAATGTTGACATACTGTTAGCAAGTCTACAATAAACTCAATATACCATGTTCACGTACGTCTGCTAAGGGTATAGAGAAAATAAATTTCAAATAAAAAAAAAATGAGGAAGGGAAACCTGAAAACCAAAGCTGAAATTTCCAGGCCTCATATCCTCATGATTTGGCAACGCTGCGTTGCAGTATCTGATGAATTATTCAAACGGGAAGAGAGAACATCAATCAGAGTTGGTTGTTTTAGCTTCAGCGTAACAACACCACCGAAGATATGTGACGGTGTGCTTTGCTAGTGCAATTATTATTTTATTTGTTTTTTCCACGATGAATAAATAGAGGAAAAATTAATTGCGATTCTATAAGACAGAGCTTTTATATTTTGAAAAAAAAAAAATGTTTTTTACAATAATAATAATAATAATAATAATAATAATAATAATAATCAAGAGTGCACGGGGAGAAGGACTGATAAAAGTAGACGAAGACCCAGAAATATACAGAGACAGGAGAATGATAAACAGAACAGAGGAATGGCACAACAAACCAATGCCCGGACAATACATGAGACAGACTAAAGAACTGGCCGGCGATGACACATGACAATGGTTACAGAGGGGAGAGCTAAAGAAGGAAACTGAAGGAATGATAACAACGGCACAAGATCAGGCCCTAAGAACCAGATATGTTCAAAGAACGATAGATGGAAATAATATCTCTCCCATATGTAAGAAATGCAATACGAAAAATGAGACCATAAACCACATAGCAAGCGAATGTCCGGCACTTGCACAGAACCAGTGCAAAAAGAGGCATGATTCAGTGGCAAAAGCCCTCCACTGGAGCCTGTGCAAGAAACACCAGCTACCTTGCAGTAATAAGTGGTACGGGCACCAACCTGAAGGAGTGATGGAAAATGACCAGGGACTATGGTATCAGAGCAGATAGGGTGATACGTGCAAACAGACCAGACGAGACGTTGATTGACAAAATCAAGAAGAAAGTATCACTCATTGATGTCGCAATACCATGGGACACCAGAGTTGAAGAGAAAGAAAGGGAAAAAATGGATAAGTATCAAGACCTGAAAATAGAAATAAGAAGGATATGGGATATGCCAGTGGAAATTGTACCCATAATCATAGGAACACTAGGCACGATCCCAAGAACCGTGAAAAGGAATCTGGAAAAACTAGAGGCTGAAGTAGGTCCAGCACTCATACAGAGGAGTGTGATCCTAGAAACGGCGCACGTAGTAACCCCACAATATAAATACCACCCAGTTGAATTGGAGGACTGATAAAAAAAAAAATAAATAAATAAATAAATAATAATAATAATAATAATAATAATAATAATAATAATAATAATAAATAATAATAATAATAATAATAACCTAATAATAAATTGATAACCTTGGAAATTTTGCTTTTAATAATTACACAGAAACAAAAAATTGTAACGATAAAAAAGAGACGCCACATCACCAACTACTTTGTTTCATTCCTCAAAAAAAAAAATGAAATAAACAAAATATAAATAAAAATAAATTCGTTATTATGGACTTCGGTGGCATCTTGTAAAAGCCTTTTGAAGATTAATGGCAAAACGATAAACATTATTTTCGGAAATAACATTAATTGCCAAAAAAATTCCATTCGAAACAGTAAACTTTCTGGGACCCACTAATCTCTTATTAGGGTTGCTGTGTGTGTGTGTGTGTGCTTTTAGAAGAGAGAGAGAGCGAGAGAGATTGAGGATACTCTACATCTGCGAAGTCAGAGCAGTTTAGCAAAACAACCGTGATTCCACTCCAACGCTCAGTTAAAGCAGCCTACAAAATAAGATCTTAGTTCCTAGTGCCTCCCCCGCTGTTTTATTGCATTTAAAACGTTTAAGAGAACGTCGATTAACAAGCATCCAAATGACCGTCATGCATAAATATCAGTTTCTTGAAACTGAAAACAGTGCAATGTTTAACTCCACTGATACAGGCGGTTTCAAAACCCTTAAAGTTCTCATTAACATCTTGAAGAATGTCACCTGGTATCATTTTAAAATCTCTGAATGTTGACATTGAAATATTATCACGAGAGGGACTGTATCTTCAAGGTTCAAAGCAGCAACCTTGCAATAATGGAAACGCCTCACGGCCGCGTGAAGTAAATATACATCTAATGAGACCCGGGCCTCATTGTTTCACATACTCATTTTCATGAGAACGCTGGCTGTCCAATTATGAGATGAGAGATCTAGACGAGATAAACAGGAACGTCCTCTTCGTTTTATTTATTTTTTTCCGGACCACATTAGAGAAGAGAAAGAGCGGCTAAGACTTTTCGTTGTTTATTAATTCCTGCAGCATCATCAGACTGACCAGTTTCTTCGGGAATTATAAGATGGCATTCAGACGAGACTCATTTAGAATAAACGTAATCTTATAATTATAAGAAACGATGCTGTAACCGCGGCGTGGAGACGCGTACTACTTATGCGGGTGTAAGTGTGTTTTATACATATATATATGTATATATATACATATATATATAATACGAATTGACTCACAATGAATGAATATGTAAAACAGAGTAATGATAACATATTGTTGAAGTTGGCAAATATATATATGTAAGCCAGTAAAAATCTACTGTGCAACTTATATAATGGCTGCATATGACATGTAAATGAAAAAAAAAATCTATATATAATAATATATATATATATATATATATATATATATATATATATATATATTATATGTGTGTGTGTGTGTGTGTTGTGTGTGCGTGCGTGCGTGCGGGTGCGTGGTGGCGTGAGTGCGTCGCGTGCGTCGTGCGTGCGTGCGTGCGTGTGTGTATATGTGTGTGTGCATGCGTGTGTGTGTATGTAGTATATATTCTCATTTCATATGCAAATGAGCTAAACAAATTTTTATAGGTAAATTGTATAGTAAAAATCTACATCATGTAAGTCATTTCGTTTAGATAATTCTTTTTGTAATAATTGATAGTTTTAAACTATATATTTCTATGGGGTATGGTAAGCCCGTAGAGCTTATTTACCCCTTAAGTTACAAAGGGAATTGGGCCAAATACACACACATACACACATACACACACACACACACACACACACACACATATATTATATATATAAATATATTATATATATATATATATATATATATATATATTGTATACATATTATTTCATGGTTTATGAAAGTACTTACTACATACTTGGGATAATTCTTTCAAAGCTTCTAAAAATTAATGTGAAAATGTAGAACAATAAGTAGAAGTGATGCTATCTATACATTACGAAAATATTTTCAATTCTTTTGCAAATAAAAAAAATTTGGAAATTATTTTTCAGCTTAAAAATTATCTATTTTTAAAGAGAATTATCTACATGAAATTACTTAAATTATGTAGATTCTTGTTTTACTATTCACATATAAAGAGGGTTTTAACCTCATGAAAAACAATTTGCACATGAAATAAGAAATTGTTTGCATTACTATATCATATCAAGCCATTATCTTTCTTTGAAACTATATAGATTACCTAGTAGATATTTACAAGCTTACATACAACACATATTTGTCAACCTTTACAGTGTGTTTTTACTACTCACTGTTTTACATCTACATACATTGTGAATAAATGTATATTTGTAATTGCTCATATATTAACTTCTTCCTATTTCGTAGACCTATGTGTCTGCTGGTTTGTGGTAATTCCAAATGGAGACAGAGTCGACGGAAAAAAACACTCCTAATTAGATGGCAAATTTATTCAAAGAATTCTAACAAAAAACACTTTGTCTATATTAAGTGAGTGAAGACATTTGATAATATAATAGTAATAGTAGAGCCTATGAAAACAAACGATATTTTCAGAGACGCACCCTGTGCATTACCAGATGAATAAATTGACAGTCGCTGACGACAAACTTAACCATTATTTCGACCTGAGAACAAATACAAAGTTGCTAAAACACTCCCCTCTTTTCTACCTTCTCTGTGTAAAGATATACTTACTTTTTTATATAAATATTTAGACCATGAGCATGAACTGGAAGACCTATAACAATCACAGACCAATCCTTTATAGCATCCACGCACTGTTTTCAAGACAGGACTGAGCATGTTAAAGCTCTTAAGTCATTAACTCATGCAGTTTTCCAGTCATCATTTTATGATCATGAGGCATTATAGAGCAGTGAACCCGTATGAGGTTGAAGGCCAATTAACTCTTTATGCTACGATGGTTCATTTATGTCTGAACGAAAGGATGGTGAATATTTAAGGAACTCCGACCAATTACCCAATTATAACAATGACAGTAAGTAATGGGGATGATGTGAATTTTCATGTTAGCTTTGAGTAGAAACAGTTTATATCATTTGTCGCCTTTTCATGTTTCATGGGTAAAGTAATATAGATATATATATATATATATATATATATACATACATACATACATACATACATATACATACATACAACATACATACATACATACATACCATATATATATATATATATATATATACAATATATATAATCTATTATATATATTTGTGACTATTAAGTAACAATAACTAACTAATTGAGGTATGTATATGCTGACAGGCATTAGCCTATAACTGTACAATAATTTTCGATAAATGCAAACTAAACATAACTTGGACTTCAAAGATTTCATAAATACGTTCCTACAAATATGTGAGGGCCCAATAACAGAGCTATTACGTAGTAACGAGCTTACCATACTAGTCTTAACAAATGGTTTAACCAGATGCGTTGATCAACCTTGACGAAGGAAAGCTGGAATAATGGCAGTCCTTGATCCTTCCTGATCGTCCCTGATCTCCCTGAATGATCCCATACCGTCTCGACCTCTCCAGGGGTAATGGCAGAAGGTCTGGCAGTTGCGATGGTTACAGCAGCCGTCATGATTTCAAGAGGACCTGGTCTCCGATGCATAAACCGTACTGCGGCCGACTGACGCTCTGTGAGATTAAACTGGAGGGCATGATCAATATTTTAGAGCAATGTAAACAAGCACGTTTAAGGACATCTGTCACATAGAAACCGAGAAGTAAATATAAAGAAAAATTCTATTTTTCTTTATATTTACTTGATAAGTGAAGTATGAAAATCATAAAATCATTATCAAAATAACTAACGACTTCCACACCAAACACAAGTATATAATACTTCTAGCAGATGATTCTCTGAAATACAATTAAAAAAAAAAAAAGAAGAATGTTGGCTGACGTGGAATAGAGAAGCAGAACTAACCAAAGGTTGAAGGAAGAATAGAAAAAAAGTATCTAAAGCAGACAAATCCACCAGTCGTTTGCCTAAACACTCAAACCAGATGACTGAAGGAAGTATCTGCCTGAGAGAAGGAACGTAATTAGATTACCTCAAGTAAGACGTTTCTTCCATGATTGTCCCGATACCTTGAAGTTATATAAGAGTTAACCGCGAAATACAAGTGTTTGGTGATAAAATCCAAACCACATTGACTATCGATTGAAATGAGCATGATTTTCCGACATTATCAGAAGTTGAGCGCACACACACAC
This sequence comes from Macrobrachium nipponense, assembly GCF_015104395.2. Taxonomy (NCBI): domain Eukaryota; kingdom Metazoa; phylum Arthropoda; class Malacostraca; order Decapoda; family Palaemonidae; genus Macrobrachium; species Macrobrachium nipponense. The sequence goes on along the minus strand of NC_087201.1, from coordinate 19,126,498 downwards.
ACACACACACACACACACACACACACACACACACACCACACACATATATATATATATATATATATATATATATATGTATATATATATATAATGTACA
>NC_087201.1:19116401-19121401 GCF_015104395.2 Macrobrachium nipponense | reverse complement strand
ATGTTAGTGGCTTTAGTCATTGAGATTTACTGATAATTTTTTTTTTAGATTTACTGATCAAAATGTTATTGGCTTCATTTATTGATATTTACTGATTAAATAAGGTCCTCGTTGGGCGAGTTAGTTACGTGCTCAACTACCGATATCAAGGTCCGGGAACTAAGTTCTGGTGATAGAATTTAATTTCTTGATGTCGTTCGAATCCCACAATAAGCTGTAGGTCAAGTTGCTAAGTAACTAATTGGTTCCTAACCACGTAAAAACATCCAATCCTTCGGGCCAGCCCTAGGAGAGCTGTTAATCAGCTCAGTGGTCTGGTAAAACTAAGATATACTTTTTTTTAACCGATCACATAAAGATATATCAATTTCAAACCATTTTGCTAAGACTAGACATAAATAAAATACACACATCCTCAACAGGAAAAATGGTTGAAAATTCTCAAGCCATCAATACCATACAGAAGAACGCACAGTTTTTCCTAATTCCTTTTAATTTTGTCAAACAAGTCTTTATTTCTAACAGTGATTGAAGGGTGTATTAGAGCGGGTGTTACTGAATAAGAAAACAAGCGAATAAAGGAAATGACGAAATCAATAACTGCGCATTACTAAATGACACGGATTGCGTGTTAACTGCTCACTATCTAGCGAGCATAAAATAAGAGCCGATCGCATTGCCTCCTAATATAAGGTCATGAACTTCAGGCCCACTCTCTCCATCACGGTATAATTTCCGGTGGTCATAAGGCGGAACCTCTAAAATGCCTCGTGATATATGGGTACTTGTAAGTCTGCCCTGCGAGGTTCCTTTTGGAGCTTAATAACACCCACCTACGTAAAAAAGAGAAATAATAATAATTCGGTAAACTGTTATCGAGTCTCATAGTAATTATTCTATTCGTTTTACATTGCTCATCTGGCCATATATCACCCAGTTAAGGATTATATCATCGATTATAAGGCACTGCGATTCCAGGGTCTTGTGGTTTTACGTCGCGGTTAAAATGGAAAGACTTCAGTTGAGTGTTCGATTTATATCTAAAGGGCCGTTTTCCTTTTTGGGAAGACTGATGCTTCAACGCTGTGGAAGGGCAACCACAACCTAGGGTCTTATGTGCCCGACAACTTTGATTAGATTAAGAGGACAAGATTAGAATATATTTTTTCAAATAACTGGAGTCTTGAATGTAAATTTGAGCACCAATAATGTTTTAGGCCTGAGTGTGCAAAAAATTAATGATATTGTTATGTTTCAAATAATGAAGTGGAGAAAGGTGATACAGAGATCATGAATTAAAGTAGACACCCTCTACGTCATTTTTCTATTAATTGGAAAGCCATCTTAAACAGACAAAAATGTTTCCAATAAAAGGAGTAATCGCTGATTGATGTGATACCTTCCATGAATAGAAAAGTCATGTTCTAAATTTAGAATACAGGGTAAAAAAATCAAAACGTTCAGTATCTGGGATTAGTAATAAAAAAGCAACAGACTCTTACGTTTTAAGGAAACTATTTCTTTTCTCAAAGTATAATTAAACACAAAGCAGTAAGTCAGGTGCTATTTATACTTCGGCAGACTGTCGTGCAGGGAATGTGTCGTTTCCTGTAGCCATTAAAGAACCACGCTGTAAATAATTTCGTAGCAGCAAACATCTGCTTTTGTCAAAAGAGGTGTGGGAGGATGGATTATTTCGGAAACTGATGACACACATTGTCAAATAGAACAGCGCAAGAGGGAAAAAAGCCATTGAATTTATTACGGTGATTTTTTTTATTCTCCTCTCTTAAGGTTATATGAGGCCCGAATTGGTTCATCAAACTGTTAACTGGTAAGGTAGGTGATTCTGAGTGCAGCTCGTAGGAAAGCCAGTTTCCTCCTAAATAATACATGACATAAGAAATAGTCTGATATCTTACCATATCCTTAACTTCACTACAACAGGACAATATTCGTTTGAAGTCTGACGAAATAGAGAGGGCACTAAAAGAATGCAGATTTGTCATTGCTCCTTTTATAACATTAGGTAAGTTCTATAAGGATAGGGCCCGAATATATATAAATGAGTCAAGTATTCCTCTAAGAGCCTGGGTCTGAACAGTTGCTAAGTTCGAAGCCTGGGACTTCATAGGGCCAATAATGCTCTAAAACTACAAAATGTACGCCTAACCATGTCGATGCTGAACTAGCTTAGGTCGCAGACCCATGCCCTGATGAATGTTTTACAATGTACTACAGTAAATGTATCCTATGACTTGGTGCATCTGTGATTCTCTTGGCCTCCATGCCTTGTGGGTTCCTGCAGCATATTAGTAACATGTCTTTTAATATCTTGACTCTGTTTGGAGACACTCACGAGATCCTTCTCGCACTTACTAACCTTGTCTTGGCAAATTTTGAGATTAATACCCTCAGGCTCCCTCAAATTTATTGCCATGATACCGTTTTGTGATATTTCTATCTCAGGTTGTCCCGAACATGAGTATATTCCATCAAAATACAAACAGCATTTCAACCTTCCAGACGGACAACCTTTGATTATATGAATGAGGGTAAAACTGATGACAGTAGCTAATTAAGTAAGAATGTCCAGCCACTGAGCTCTTTAAAGGGCTCCTCACATTTGTCGTTGAATATCAAAGCCTTCCTGCTAAGGATGTCAGTTACTCAGTGGGTGTATTGTTGTGTATTGTGACGAGGTGAAAATCCAGTGAGGGTTTTGACACAGAAGCCACGACCAAAGTATCATACTCCTAAGGATGGTCCTTTGAAGAATTTTTTAGAAGAATTAAGTGAAAAAGACAACATTATTATCGTGACTGAAACATCAGAACACAGTTTACCATTCCTTTTTCATTTTAAAAACAAGTAGATGCCTCAATCAACAGAGATGCATAGTAAAATGTAGGTGAGTTGTAGAAGACACGTGGCAGACCAGAAGCAGTGAAAGGGCAGCAACAAACTGATACTGGATATAGAAATGAATCGACAGAAAAATCTTTTGTTGAATTATTTTAATGCAAATGTAAACATTTTTCTCTGAAGTGAGCAAAAATAATCAAAATTGTCCTCTGGTAGAAGGTCTTCTATATACCTGGCATTGATATAATGCCGTTATAAGAAGACACCAGATTAGTTACTTGTCATTTGTAATTATTATTACGGTGTTTCATGAAAATTACAAATAGCAACAAATCGGCAAAAACGCCATCAACAATAATAAATTAAAATAAATAATAAGGCATACGACGTGACTAGATTGCTACGGAAACTACGTTAGATTGTAAGCTTTCTCACAGAATAAATCAGTAATAAAACCGTAAGCGTAATAAGAAACAGTAATGAATTTGTGTCTGTACTTTATTTATGAATGTTTAATCTCCGATGAAAAAAATAAAGAAATCAACTCAACCATTCTGAAATTATTGTCTAATAATAAAAATTAATATATAAACAGAAGACCGTTTTATAATACCGCCTTGATGTTAGGTATTGATGAATAAGCCGACCGCCCGAATTCCAGCAACCAACTATTCCACCGATGGAATCTATTTCTGTTTTGAACACCCGCCCTCTGCTAGAAGTGCCGCCCATTCGGGTCCATGAATAAGCGCGCCCGCTGTGCAGTATTAGGCATCGGGGGCTATTACAAACTACGTCGAACTGGGCGGCTAAGGAAAACAAACTTGAGATTAATGAAAACTTGAAATGAGCAACTAATTGTGAAAAATGATACGAACTTTTAGAAAGGATGTATAAACAAAACGATGTTTTAGGATTATCAAACGCATCAAGAAAGGTCTTGATCATGGTAAGGATAACCCAAAATCTTTTAAACTAAGTCTTATTCTTTTATATCATCGACACAAAAAAGAAAGTTAATGGTATATTGATTTAAATTCCTCAACAGTTGTGCCCTACATTATTAGACATCAGTAACTAGACCTTTGTGATTTTGCATCGTTAAACGTCACTGACCTCAAAACGTGATACTTATTGGCTTTATGGGATCATGAGTCTATACCTTTCATGAAAACAGTCACTAGACGCAGAAAATTTTCATACGTGTGCAAAATCGTAGAGATTTTATCTTCCTTACAAAAACCGAATTTTGGCAGTTATTGGTTTTTGCATACAAAATGCCCAAGTAAAGAATCTTGGAATCCTACAGTATGATATAATGATGGATTTTTACATAGAAAACTGGGCTGAGTGATGTCAGATCTTGAATTTCTGTAATTCTAGATACTGTCATCCTACATTTGGTTGACTAAAACTCTCTAAAACTCTTTGCTGCTAGAAACATATTCAAGAGAATAATCCTGAATATAAATTAAAAAAAAAACTGGTTTGAAACTTTAGAGTAGATTTATTGTGAATGAAGTTTGCAAGTAGATTTTAATAACAGATATAATGACAAAGTTTGCAAGCTCATAAATGTTAATGAAAATAAGAGGCTGATGGACTGCGATTTTAAGTAATCTAAAACAAAAACAAAAAGCGAAAAGGAAAAAAGGGTAGCTGTAAGAAAAAAAAATTGAAATACACACGAGCACAAATATAAACGCACAAGCACGCGCGCGCGCGCGGACACACACACACACACACACACACACACACACACACACACACACACACATATATATATATATATGTATATATATATATATATATTAATCTATATATATATATAATATTATCTATATATACATATGAACTTGATCATTTACACATTTGTTCTGAGCATTAATGCAATTAATAACAGGACCTTATTTTTAGTCCCAACGAGGTCCTCTCCATGAAGTTTAGAACCGTTACCAAAAACCTTCAACGACAGGGAACATAAACCAAGACCAGCTCTTGATCCAAGCGATCTGATTATTGCATCCCTAAGTATGAAATCGACACCATATAGTTCAACTCAGCTCCTGTATCGTCCCATAGCCACCTGAAGCTTGAAATCACCAAGGTCTAAAGAAATCACCAGGAAAACGCCA
>NC_087201.1:19101401-19111401 GCF_015104395.2 Macrobrachium nipponense | reverse complement strand
GGAAAGGTGCAATGGGCGTACAATGGGAGAAACCAAACACTGTTGGTGAACTTTTCTACGCCCGTGGCTGTAGTACCTGTTGCCATGTTTTTCTTTGCAGCCACCCACACACACATAACAGTATACATTAAGAACCTGCTTCTCTTAATAGGGAGCAGCGCCATGAGCTATCACTTCTCTGGTTTTTAGAAGTCTCTCCGGGATGGCGTTGCTAGGCACACGCCTTCCAGCACTGATACTCGAGGGCTTTTACGCCGGCGGTTTCTGGCCTTCTTTGATGGTAACCCATCCAAGAGCCGACGTCTTTTAATTTCGCTGATCGCACGGCCACTGGCAAAGTGCACGAGCTACTCTTACTCTCAAAAATCGCAGAAAATATATCTCTATGGCGATGATCTTTATTAAGAGAAACAGGTTGAAAATTGATTCTGTTATGTGCGGGTGGGTGGCTACAAGGATAAACATAGCAACAGTGTTTGTTTGTTCTCTTTGTTTGCCCGCTGCACCTTTCCCCTGTATTTTACTAACATTTTCAGGCTATCTGCATACCCTTATAAAGAACATCTTGCCTTCGGCCCTATAAATACTTTACGTTCACCTCTCTTTCCTTACTGGAGAGATCAATACTTTCTCATATACTGACTTCGCTACTGCATCTCCACAATTTCCTATTTCATATTACTTCACCCATAATTACGTCACTTATACTAAGCGTGCAATAAGTCTCATTAACTTGCATATTTTTCTCTCATATTCCCAAGTTCCGCATTGGACGAATGGTTTTCGCGCTCTACTACCAATTCGATGGTCCGAAGTTCGATTTTCTGCTCGGCCAACGCTGAATCAGAGGAATTTATTTCTGGTGATAGAAATTAGATTAAGGATACAATGTAGTTCGGATCCCACAATAAGCTGTAGGTCCCATTACTAGGTGACCAATTGGTTCTTGGCCACGTAAAAATATCTAACCCTTCGGGCCAGCCCTAGGAGAGCTGTTCATCAGCTCAGTGGTCTGATTAAACTAAGATATAGTCGTACTAAACCTAACTTCTCGTATTCCTTTTCGCCATCAAACATCCACATCACAAAGGGGATCGTGGCTCAATAAACCCTTTGTAAATTCGAGCTCTGGTTTCCCTCGGCAATTCCTCACGGCATCCCTTTAGCAGTTATCCTGCAACTCGCGTTAATTCTCTCGTTCTGTCACATTCCCCTTCCCTCATTTCACCGTCACATCTGTTTATAACACATAATCTCAAGTAACCTTACTACTAATCGCGTGACTCGACTCTCTCACCATGCAAAGAAACAATCATCACTTTGTCTTCGCACTCGCATTTGGCTTCTCAACCTTACTTTTGTTCTCATTCACTTTTTAAATGATTAAGTTAATGGAGCCACTAAAAAAATATATATATGATATTTTATCGTCATAGACTTCCGCGACGTTCCGACACTATAGACTCATTTGCTGAACCAAAGATTTAATCAATGTCGGAAGCTTTTATGTATCTGAATGCAAAAGTAAACGCATGTTCATTAAACGCAATCGTATTAAAGTGGGAGAAGACTGATCCCTCACGCATTGCATCTGCAACAACTTCGTTATCGGCAGCAACGTAATGAGGATAAATAATTGCATCTTAGGTGTCTCGGGGAAGAGACGATTCGCTCCACTAAACAAAGCAGCATCTGCAATAAGCTGTGCTAAGTCAATTGAAAGTTTAAATCGGTGGCAGTTCGAGGGAAGAGAGGGTGAAGGAAATGCGACACGTCTCCCCAAAACTTCTAAAGCCTGGTAATGAACGAAATGAACTCACTCTAACTCTCCATAAAGTCGTTACCAAAACATAATACGTAGTTCCATGAAACAATTATCCATTCGGTTCATTAATTAGGTATCTCACTTCTGAGAGAGAGAGAGAGAAGAAGAGGCGAGAGAGAGAGAGAGAGAGACGAGAGAGAGAGAGAGAGAGAGAGAGAGAGAGAGAGAGAGAGAGAGAGAGAGAGAGAGAGAGAGAGAGAGAGGTTGTAGCTAATTTTTCAGAATATCGACGTTGTGATACTGATGATCGCAATGTTCCCAAAATCTGAAGGGGCCTTTTCCTTCTTGTGAATAAATGTTTTGTAAGATAGAAGTAATCATCCACCCTTCCCCAGCGACGGACAATTATATCAATTCACTGACAGACGGAGAGGGAGGAGCGGGGGAGTAGGAGACTGGTAATTCACTCACTGCATAAATTGATTTGCTTCAGAAACTGTGAACATTAATTAAGGAATCAATTGAAGATGAAACTGACCGAGACCAGATCTATAGCCTAAGAATTTTCATCACGAATAAACATGAGAGAGAGAGAGAGAGAGAGAGAGAGAGAGAGAGAGAGAGAGAGAGAGAGATGTCTTTTAAAATCATCAAGCAAACCCTCAGTCTTTTGTCTTAAATTGTTACCAACTGGTTTTTTTGCTTACTCGGGGAGTAAACCTACAAACTCCTCTGTTGTTATTGCTGGTGGTGGAGGGGGAGAGGGGTGGGGGGCGGTTTAGTTAAGGTCTATGTAAAAACCTAAAAAGGGGAATTTAGGATAGGATGTTAATGATTTATCTATTAGAATGAAAAATGTAAAAAATAAGTAATGTGCTCGCGTTAAACAGTACAGAAAAATTATTTCTAATGACTTATTGTCTATTTATTTTAATTTTAGTTGGTGAAAAAGGCTCTATTTGACCATAGATTTCAGCTCTGTTAATTTACGTTAAAATTTAGGAACATAATGTTTACAACTTATGCGAGAGACGAAAATCTTGCACGCGTCTAGAGTAAGTTGGAGGTCAGAACACTCTTGTTTTTCTATGTGTATCATCGTGATAAATATTTTCGTTTAAACTATTCCTAAGAATTCTGAAAAGTTCTTAGAAACTATTGTAATATGAAAGGTAAAACCGTTAACTGTCAAAATAGTTGTATGGTAGGAAGCTTTCCAAGTGCTCTTTCTCACCTGTAACAATTTCGTCACAATAAAGTAAATTCAGACATCATCAGTTTGAAAGATAACTTACATAGCGCTTTTGATACTTGATCTGTCGATTAGAACTTAGACTAAGTGATGGTAATTTAACCAAAATTACACTAATCTAAACCAGTAGCGACCTTATATATCACACTGCGACACTTCAAGTATTCACGCATCATTGAAGTATTCTGATGCAGTCTTTTTAAGAAAAGTCATTTGGCAGTGTCTTTACGCTCATCATTGGACAGACCTCACTTTATCCAATATCATGATATTATTGTTAGAAATAAGGAATTGTTACAAATGAACGAGTATAACATTTACCCACTTGTATTTGATTTACTTGTTTATTCTTTATTAATCTTTTCTTACACTAGCACAGTAGAAGTTCTAACTATATTCAAAGTAATTTATTAACTAATTTATCAACTAACTCAGCCATCGGTATAACTTTTAGATCAGTCCTTACTGACTGCCTATGCATTCATTCAACAACATATTGTGCTATTTGATACATTCATATACAGAACTGAATTGTTAAATTTAGAACAATTGTTCACGTGTTTAAGGACCATAAAAACTCTGCTATGCTAAACTTTAAAACAACGCTCATTATCACCAACGCCATCATCGTTGACATGTCCCAAATAAACTATCAGATCAAAGTTGTTCGTATCCACATGGACACTTACATTTTGTGATATTTCCACTGACCAGCACAGACAAAACCAGCACCAGCTTATTCAATATGTATTCCGAAAAGGTTCCGTATCTCGCAATGTTAAGAATGAAAACCCGAAACTCTTATTATACCAAGTAAATCCATAACTATACCAGAAATCAAGCCAACGCCCCAATCGCAAATATCCCAAATTTCCAAATAATTCATTGGGAATCAATCAATAACTTTCTGGCTTATTTGGTGGACTTGAAAAGCATATAAATCTGGCTTTCATTTCAGAATCTTTTTGATTCTTATCCTTGGTCCATACTCCATTAATCAGCAAAACATTTCTTGAGTCTCCTTCAATGATTTCTTTGAGAGATCTTCCCGACGAGAAAACGAGCAGGGCAGACAAACAGACAGAAAGAGTGAATGAATGAATATATTGCATCCGTCCAGCTTCACTGGCAAATGCAAAGCTATCACATCTGTATTATTCGTGCCACGGGGGAAAAATAAAGCTGGAATTGAAATTGATGAATGAAATCCGAGAGTTTCAACAAAGAAAGTGCGAAATATGACTTCCGTCAGATGCAGTGTATTGAGTGGAGGTGAATCCCGATAAGTAAATGGCTGGCTGTTAGTGGGTCTCTCCTATCTCTTCTGCCTTTCGATTGATATTGTTCCTTTGGTTCCCGTGCGAGGATTTTCAAATATGTCGCTGAGATTAGGAACTGAAAGATACCTTTCAACAATATCTATTTCACGCACAAAACGAAAATGTTCCAATCGAACTTTAAGGTTTTGTCATGAGAGAGAATTCTTCACATTCTTCTGAGAATTTTACAAAACATTCAAAGAGGTCTACTGTCTTAATACTACATACTTTCCAACTAACTCTCTCTCTCTCTCTCTCTCTCTCTCTCTCTCTCTCGTCTCTCTCTCTCTCTCTCTCTCTCTGAATTAGTATTTTCAAAAAATCTAAGCTCAACAATGAAGGTCAGCTTGGATCAAGAAACTATGACATATCCAATGGGGACAGTAGCTGTGGCATGGCAGTTAGTGATTTCCCTGGATTATGAAAAAATAATATCCTCCCTCTAATAATAAATGACTTACACTTGAATGCTGCCTCAGAAGGAAAATTATGTAATGGAGTGTTATTTACCCACCCATATTCAGAATTTTCACCTTTTATTCTTTGCTTTCCTTGCATGAAAACGCATACGTTGGAAAGTTTGTTAGGAATCGTAAACATGTCAATTAGCCCCAAGCGTTCGATTTATAAGAAAATAAAAATAACAAGGATAAAATTTACCATCGAGTAAGACTAAGCTATAACGTGAGACCCGATGGTCATTCTACAGGTGTTTGTTATTTGTCAATTTGCAGCACTTGCAGTGGAGCTTTCGAAAGCAGCTCTTAGAAATGAGTGGAAATCAGAGCCACGGAAGACTTCAGATATCACCAAGAGCTAGAAGCTTACTTGCCAAACTTACCTCTAACCAGAGATAACATAAAACAAAATTTCATTAATAAGTCAGGTTCAACTTTAATTGTTTTTCAGTTACGTTTTCTTATGGTAAAAAAAACCTCCTTAATTAAGAATAACAGGCGGTTGAAATCTAATATCGCAAGTCATGATCAACAGTTATGAAGATAATACATGCATCTATATATATATATTATTATATAGATATATATATATATTATTTTTAATTTTTATAATTATATATATATTTATATTTCCTCTTCATTATACCTTCTTTTGTCACCACTGTGTCATTATTTTTCTGTGGTGTCTAAATCGTTCAGAAGATATCTAATTCACTTACCAAGTTATTTACTAGTATAGGCAATTCAATTTTTTTTTTTTTTTTTTTTTTTTTTTTGACACAAAGTAGACTATGTAAGGTTACAACGTTGTCAGTTATTTCATGAGAAAGAATTTACGCACACAGAAGGGAAAAAGTTATACAATGGATTGATGACGGGTGATCAGTTTTGATACAGGTGTCGAGCAAGGGTCCTTGCCATAAAGCGACCTGTAAGATGTGAAAGCTCTTAGGAGTCCTCTTGTGGACCTGTGGACTGTGTTCCGAACCAACCGTGATTGATTTCTGATATGCTATTAGGGGTAATTCTGTAGAATTGCCAGATGAATAAGTGGCAGTATTGACCTAATCAGGATTGCTTCTGGTGCTCTGTCGCCTCGAATCATTTCGGCGATATAAAAGTTTTGTTTCTCTATTCATGGTCGATGGCTGAAGACGAGACTGAAATCACTCGGGGCAGTTGCAGCCATTACAGCCACTACTGTACTGTTTAACACGCTCATTATTTATTTTGTTAAGTTTCATTCTAATAAATATATCATAAATATACCAACTTAAAATTCTTTTATTTTTAACTCAACGCGAAACACCTTTATCAGACATTTTTAGGCTCCTCCATAGACCTTTTCCACTCCCCCAACAAGAACAACAACAACAGCAGCAATAACAACTAAGTATTGTAGGCTTACTCCTCGAGTTAACGATAAACACCTGGCGGTGTTCGCGCACTCCCTGATTTTCGTGATTAGATAAATATAAGTCAGCTTCTAAATTATAAATGTTGCACAGAAAAAGATTTATAACATGACGTGCAGCATTATTTCCGATGAAACCTTTTGCAAGAATGTGTCACTCTCCTGGTTCATTAATATCAAATTTCAGCTTTAGAAGAGAGGTAAGAAATGATGATTTCTGCCTATTGCAAGAACATATTTAAATCCATTTTAGTGTGAGAAAAACTTCGGCATAAACTCACATTTCTCTCTTTGCTCCTAAAAGTTGTTGCTTATTATTTTCTGAGTTCACCAGAAACCCAATTCATAAAATAGCATTCACGAACGTTTTAACGTTAAACCCCCCTTACTACAGAAGGAAACGAAAAACGTTCCCAAAAATGAAAAAGAAAATAAGAAATTAGGACCATAAAAACAGCCTTGCTAGAGCCCAGACAGAGCATAAGCGAACAAATAAATAAATGATTAGCCATGAAACATCCAACAAACAACTATGCATGTGGAAGTCGTGCTTGCCTATTTTGCATCTATGTGATACAAGGCTTAACGTTCTTCTGAGCAAATCAAGGACCTTCGCAGATAACAACACATTCTAAAGCCGAATTTAAAACGCAGCTACTACAATGAGACTTTGAGGTCTATCTCAGCTTTATGTTGGATGCATAATAAAAACCACTTTGATCACCCTTGGGACAAGACGGTATGTTTTTCGGTTTACTTGTTTAATCTCAAGATAAATAATTAAATAATCCCAGACGCTCGTAAACGCTGCAGTTGAATCGATTGATTGTATGCTAATGCGCCTTGCATCATCCAGGAAGACGCCTGCCAAGTAAGGCGAGAGAGTCGTGAATCTGATATCGGCTAAAAGGAAACCTGCAATATTATATCAAACAGCTCATTCTTGGCTCTTAGGTCTTGTAAGTGACAGATAATGCAGGTCGTATTTCACCGCCATAGCATTTGTTTGTCGGTTTTGCATTATGTTTCATTGATGTGATGAATTACTTCTCTTCGGTATCGTGTTCCTGATTATAAAATAGACGTACAGTTAACAGAAAGAGAAGTTGAACTTATCTTTAGATCTCTACATGATATTTAGATTCAATGATTATGCTGAATTTCTTAACAACTATTTCATTACCATCACAAGTTCCTAACAACGTCTGCAATGACAAGGGAAGACTCGACAATGTAGATTACAATTTAAAACTGTTCAAAAAATTTATTAGAATAAAAAAAAGGCGTGATCCGACCTCCAGCTTACTCCGGACGTGTACAAGATTTTCCCCTCTTACACTTAAGTTGTAAACATTATATTCCTATCTTTTAACGTAAATTAAAACGTGCTAAAATCTACAGTCAAATAGAGCCTTGTTTCACCAACCAAAATAAAAGTAAGTACATTACATTTTATGAGAAATAATTTTCTGTACTGTGTAATATGCGCATTATTTAGTTTCTTACATTTTCATTCGAAGAAATAAATCATTAATATCCTCTCCCAAATTTCCTGATCTTTAACCAAATGCGCAACATCTTTTTCAGACCCTTTTGGGCTCGCCCATAGACCTTTCCTACTCCCAACAACTAAAACAAAGTACTTTGCAGGCAGACTCACCGAGCAAGAGAAATTCAGATTTTTTACCGTAAGTGTAGTGACATACTACAAGCGGCAAACCGTTGCTGCGCGCGGCAGCGGCGAAAAAATCCCGCCAGCATGTGTTGTCCTATGGGACCTGACATACTAGAGAAACCGACGCCGCGCGCGGTCGCGGTTGCCGCTGTCTGTTTTTTTTCTGCCGCACACGTTGGCGGGAAAATTAATGCCGCGACCGCGCGCGCGGTTTTCAGAGTCAACACATGTTAAGCTATGGCTACTGACATACTATGCCGCGCGCGGCGGCGGGAAAACATTTATCTTTTCTGGTATATATATATTTCTACTAATGTAAGTATGTTGAAAATCTCCATGTATTACTTCTATTATTTCCTTACATTTTCATTGCTTCATTATCAATGCCAATTTCACCAATATGGGTAGAAGTGGCTTTAAACTAGCAAGATAATACTATTATTATATAATTACGCAGTACTATCTATTGCAATATTTATCGCTAAAAGCAAAACTGTATTTAACTGTTTTTTAATATAATTCCCTCAGCTCGCTATCAACCCAAAGTTGACATCCCTGCCTGTGATGACTTTGATCTGCAGTAGTTTCGAAGCAGTCGTCAGGTGCACTTCTTTCTCGCTCACACTCCTGTTTTTCAGGAATTCCTAACCTAATAATACATATATCAATAAGTGAACCTTTTTGAATATGTCTGCGGAAGTGATTATTTCTATGGTAGAGCAACAGCCTGTCATCTGGGACAAGGGTTGTGATCAACATAAAGATAGGGCGGAAAAAGATAAAGCCTGGGTAACTGTAGCTAATGGCGTCAACGAAGAATGGGATTCCCTCAGCAAGGAAGAACAAACAAAGCAGCACACAAAGTTGCAATTTTAATGAAATTTGCCACATTCATCCTACTTTGATGTCCGAACAACACTGGATACTTTGGGATGTTTAGAAACGATTGCTAAACTTTCTATAAGTTGTCGTGGGATCACAATTTTATGTCGCCATCCAGATTGAATCTGATTGCGAATAAATCATGGAGGAGGGAGAATTTTCAATTCATTATGTTGGACGCTGGTGACTTGCATACCTTCCATGAGCACAACCTTTATTTTATGAGAGAATTCTCAATCACTTGAGTATTTTGTGAATGATTCTCTGGCCATTAGTTATTAAATCTCTGTTTTTGGATAAGAAACTCATAAAATTTTTGCATTTATTATCCACCTAATGGTTTTGAGGCTTCTCCATAATGCAATTGGAATTTGTGTAACTGAATCCTGCAAGGGTCATTTAATGGGAGATTTGACTTCTCACAACTTATGCGTTATTTTTTTTTTTTTAGTAAGATTGTAAATGAAGTGGCCGTGTGCTAACAGTAAACGTTATCACATTCAACTTGTTATGAATGATTACTTTTGCTGAACAGATTTTTAAAACCTTTCATTTAGTATAAGAGAAGACTTGAAAGTTAGATATTACTTGGTATTTCGAGGCCTCAAGTTACCTGTAAGCAAAACTTTTCGTCTTGTTGACAAATTGTCTGGAAATTCGCCCAAATAGGAAGCAGGTGATGTTGACATTCACAGAGCTAAAGTATGTTCTAGTGCAAAAATCAAGTTCAAAATAAAGCTCCAGGTAACGCTATCGAATAAGCTATTAAGATGATGCGATTGCTCGGTTCCTATACAACGGCACACCGTGAAAACACTGTACATACGAAAAATGAAAAATATGATATAGATTCCATACGTAATGGCTTCCTTAATTACCCGAGTCAAAAAGTGCATCGGAGTAACAAGCACTTTGAGACCTTAGAGTTCATTTACAATTACAAAGTTTTCTCATTCCGTGAAAAGACGACCTAAGTCTTATGATAAAAGAAAGCAACGAAGGCTGTAATGCCTTTGTCAACCACCTCAAGATAATTCTCTCTCTCTCTCTCTCTCTCTCTCTCTCTCTCTCTCTCTCTCTCTCTCTCTCTCTCTCACTTTTACTAGTATACGGTATTTTACCAATCACGTAAATCAGCCAAATCTAGAGTTACGCTGCTAACGTTTTATATCTCTTTAAAAACGAATAATAAAACATTCATATGAGCTATCGACCAACATCCATTTTCTCAAATA
>NC_087201.1:19086139-19100901 GCF_015104395.2 Macrobrachium nipponense | reverse complement strand
CTTTTAGAAAATAAAAAAATTATTTTCCCGATTCTTTTGGTAGTAGACTCAATCAGCTGATTCTGAGAATATAAACATACAAATGGCGGGACGATCGTTTCAGTTTTTTTTAAATGTTTTAGATTTAGTTGATTTTATGCCAGCACGGGCTCTTGCTCACAGAGGAACCCGTAAGTTGTGAAAAGAAAACTATTGTGCCGGCTTTTTCTGTCCGTCCGCACTTTTTTCTGCCCGCCCTCAGATCTTAAAAACTACCGTGGCTAGAGGGCTACAAATTGGTATGTTGATCATCCACCCTCCAACCATCAAACATACAAAATTGCAGCCATGTAGCCCCGGTAGTTATTTATTTTATTTAAGGTTAAAGTTAGCCAATATCGTGCATCTGGCAACGCTTTATGGCAGGCCACATCTGAGCCGGGCGGAAAGCTTCATGGGCCGTGGCTCATACAGAAAACTCGATTGCGCCGAAGAAACTTCGGCGCATTTCTTACTGTTTTTTTATACACATTATAACGATAATTTACCCATATAATGATACAGTATAAATAGATTTTGAAAGTAAAATAAGCGTCATTACCATAATCTCTATCTTGAATGCAGCTGTAATGGTCTTTTAATAAGAAACCCACATAATGTTAATCCATACATCCACTATTATTCTAATCATTAATCCTAGTAATCAAGAAAGCAAGGCTACTTATTTTTGTCGATGTTTTAAGAGCTGTACCTGCCTGTAGTCCCAAATTTCTAAAGGAAGAGTTTGGAAATATTTCTAGTATATAAAAATAAATACCCCAAATATTTTGTTGAATATACTTTGCAAAAGTCACAAAGAACATTTTATTCATTAACTACCAGGGTGGCTTTTAACAATCAAAATGTACTTATTTTACTATATAGTGATCTTCCACGTAGGGTTCCAAGTTTTTGCAAGAATTTTAGTATCAATGTTTTTTTTTTATTTCAAATACCTTGAAAAACTTACTAATAAAGAATTCTCCCAGAGTTTTTCAGAGTTGCATGAATTGCGAGTGTTTTTATATAGGAAAATCTAGCAAGGGACTGGAAACAAGAATTAAATAACACATAACACAGATATAGAGTGAGAAGGGGACAATGTGGAATGCTTTAGTTTTACACATTAGTCCGATTAATCAATTCATTGGGACGGGGCAAAAGTTGTTTAATATCGCAGCAATATAACTTGCAGAAGTATTATCGAATCTGGTTTGATTAAATATCACAGTGACTTACTGAATGCAAGCCAGGGCATGTACAATCTAGACGCATTTGTTGTTAATGAGATTTTTAAGATTGTTTCCTTTAATTCAGCTGTTGAGCTATGTCTGCCCTTTCATTTAAGTTCACACTCAAGAAGTACACGTCACTGTAGCTGATGATTTCAGAATAAAACACGCCTCTTAGTATCTTCTTTTCTCTGTATATATCATTTGTCTGGTTAGCTTAAGAGCTGTTGCTCCAGTTACTCTCAGTCGTTGACTGCCGATGCATTTCGAAGTCTGCGTGTGCTGAGAAATTTATCGGCGTTGAATTGACGCAATTCTGTTCTTCTTCTTGACCGAAACTGAAGTTATGTATCTGTAATTAGGTGAACTCATACGTTAGACCGAAATGAGACCATTAGCATCGTCTTCTTTGGAGGTGCGTGTTTTTATTCTCGTCGTAAATGTCTCGAGATTACAGAGCAGAAGGGTCCTTGGAATCAGTTCGAAATGAGAAAAAGAACAGAATGCAGATAATCGCATTCTATCCAATTTCCATAAACTTCGCCTCCGGGAATGGGCTCGTGAAGTCTGACTCTCACAACTTTACAATTCAACCTGATAATTTGCCCTTTTTTATGATTAAATCTCGTGTTAAGAAATTAACACCCAATGTCCTCTCTACCTGACAGGAGAGTAGGGTGCTTTCAACTAAAGATATACAATATCTCACTCATCACGTTACGAACAAAATGTTAAATATTCAGTCATTCAGTAACGTACTGAATCAACGTCGTCGACGTGACTACAAAAATGAGATTTTAAGTAAAACCCAGCTGTGGCCATATACCGAAAGTCAAATAGATTCGGTCAAACTTTAGGAAAATGCGCGGGCGAACATCACGCGCGGAACCTTATTGTGAGCAGGAAGGAGTGACCGATAAAGACCCATAAATCTACCTTTTAACGAAGCATACTAAATCACAAAATAAACCCGAGGGGCCGACGTGGATGCAGAATTCCTTATAAGGCGCGGAAGAAGATGAAGAGAGGCGAGTTATTTTATGGAAAAAAAGTAAACATATGAACAATGAGAAGGCAAAGAACGACGCAGGAAAAACTCGGGGAAGAGAGACGAGACTGGAGGCCATAAAGGAGGGGATGGACAGGAAGAGATGGTATAATAGGAGGAAGGAAAAAGGACTTAGTACGGAAAAGATGAGTGGAGTAAAGAAGAAAAAAAAATAAGAAGCCAAAGAGATATATGTCTGTGTCTATATACATCAGAAACTTTGGGAATAAAGCTAAAGAAAGATAACGTAATAGTACTACTCATGAAGACAAAATTGAACTAAGTACCCGCTCTCCGCAGTAGAACAGGAGAGAAATCGGTCATCTGGAATTATAAACACGTTCCGAACTAATCAGAGACACGCATTCTGGACGCGTGAAAAATAATTCATATCGATTTATTGCCCCACTCATTTTGCATTCGCCGCTCGGCCACGCGTGTCATGGAACCGTTCCAACTGAACTTACATTTTCGCTATTGAGGATCTTTATTATTATTATTATTATTATTATTATTATTATTATTATTATTATTATTATTATTATTACAAATCATTTATGGTAATAAGACCAGGAAAATGTTTCTCTGTTTTGACGAAGATATTTGAGAAAATGGATGCTGGTCGATAGCTGATATGAGTGTTTTATTATTCATTTCTAAAGAGATATATAATATTAGTAACGTAACTCTAGATTTGGCTGATTTACATGACCAGTAAAATATCGCATACTAGTAAAAGTGAGAGAGAGAGAGAGAGAGAGAGAGAGAGAGTGAGAGAGATGAAAGAGAGAGTCGAGCGAGAGAGAGAAGAGAGGAAGAGAAGGAGAGAGAGTGAGAGAGAGAGAGAGAGAGAGAGAGAGAGAGAGAGAGAGAATTACCTTGAGATTGCAAGCATTACAGTTTGCGTTGCTTTCCTTTATCATAAGACTTAGGTCGTCTTTTCACTGAATGAGAAAACTTTTTAATTGGAAATGAACTCTAAGTTCGCAGAGTGTTCGTTACTCCGATGCACATTTTGACTCGGTTAAGGAAGCCATTACATATGGAATATATATCATTTTTTTCATTTTTCGTATGTACGGTTTTTTTACGGTGGGTCGTTGTATAGGAACCGAGCAATGGCATCATCTTGATAGCTTATTCGATAGCCTTACCTGGAGCTTTATTTTGAATTTAATTTTTACATTAGAACCTACTTTAGCTCTGTGAATGTCAAAATCACCTGATTCCTATTTGGGCGAATTTTCCAGCCAGTTTATCAACAAGACGAAAAGTTTTGCTTACAGGTAACTTGAGGCCTCGAAATACCAAGTAATATCTAACTATCTAAGTCTTCTCTTATACTAAATGAAAGGTTTTAAAAATCAATTCATCAGAAGGAATAATTTATGACTGAAAAAGTTGAATGTGATGACGTTTACTGTTAGCACACCGCCACTTCATTTACAAAATTAGTAAAAAAATAATAACGAATAGGTTGTGAGAAGTCAAATCTCCCATTAAATAACCCTTGCAGGATTCAGTTACACAAATTCTAATTACATTATGGAGAAGCCTTAAAACAATTAGGCGGATGATAGATGCGAAAATTTCATGAGTTCCTTATCCAAAAACAAAGATTTAATAACTACTGTCCAGAGAATTATTCCCAAAACACTCAAGTGATTGAGAATTCTCTTGTAAAATTTAAGCTGTGCTCCTTGAAGGTATACAAGTCACCAACGTCCAACCTAATGAATTAAAAATTATCTTTCCTCCATGATTAATTCTAAACATTCCAAAGTATCCAAAGCTAAAAATATATAACCTATTTTTCTGCACAGATTTTCAACTCCATACACAGTTCTTCAGTAATTCAACCCAAACATTCTTGTCATAAGAAAAAAATCTGATTTTCTGTTGCTCGGTGAGTCAGCCTACAAACTACTTTGTTGTTGTATTTAGGGGTAAGGAAGGTCTATGGAAGAGTCTAAAAGGGTCTGAAAAAGGTTTTTTCGCATTTAGTTAAAGATACATCAAATTTGGGAGAGGATACTAATGATTTACTTCTTAGAATGAAAATGTAAAAAAATAAATAATGTGCATGTTACACAGTACAGAAAATTATTTCTAATAAAATATAGCGTATTTATTTTAATTTCGTTGGTGAAACAAAGCGCTATTTGACTGCAGATTTTAGCGTTGTAATTTGCGCTATACGTTAGGAATATAATGTTTACAACTTATGTGTAAAGGTAAAATCTTGCACACGCCCAGAGTAGGCTGGAGATCGGATCATGCCTTTTTTTAATTATTATTCTAATAAATTGTCTGAACAGTTTAAAATTGTAACCTATATTTTCGAGACTTCCCTTGTCATTGCAGTTGTTAGGAACTTGTGATGGTAATGAAATAGTTGTTAAGAAAGTCAGCATAATCATTAAATCTAAATATCATATGGAGATCTACAGATACGTTCAACCTCTCTTTCCGTTCCCTGTATGTCTATTTTAAAATCAAGAACACGATGCCGAACAAAAGTAATTCATCACATCAATGGAACATAATGCAAGACCAACAAACAAATGCTATGGCGGTGAAATACGACCTGCATTATCCGGCACTTACAAGACCTAAGAGGGCCAAGAATGAGCTGTTGATAATAATATGTCAGGTTCCCTTTTAGCCGATATCAGATTCACGACTCTCTCGCCTTACTTGGCAGGCGTCTTCCTGGATGATGCAAGGCGCCTTAGCATACAATCAATCGATTCAACTGCAGCGTTTACGAGCGTCTGGGATTATTTGATTATTTATCTTGAGATTAAACAAGTAAACCGAAAAACATACCGTCTTGTCCCATAAACCTGAGATAGACCTCAAAGTCTCATTGTAGTAGCTGCGTTTTAAATTCGGCTTTAGAATGTGTTGTTATCTGCGAAGGTCCTTGATTTGCTCAGAAGAACGTTAAGCCTTGTATCACATAGATGCAAAATAGGCAAGCACGACTTCCACATGCATAGTTGTTTGTTGGATGTTTCATGGTTAATCATTTATTTATTTGTTCGCTTATGCTCTGTCTGGGCTCTAGCAAGGCTTGTTTTTATGAGTCCTAATTTCTTATTTCTTTTTCATTTTTGGGGAACGTTTAGTTCGTTCTACAGTAAGGGGAGTTTAACGTTAAAACGTTCGTGAATGCTATTTTATGAATTGGGTTTCTAGTGAACTCAGAAAATAATAAGCAACAACTTTTAGGAGCAAAGAGAGAAATGTGAGTTTATGCAGAAGTTTTTCTCACACTAAAATGGATTTAAATATGTTCTTGCAATAAGCAGAAATCATCATTTCTTACCTATCTTCTAAAGCTGAAATTTGATATTAATGAACCAGGAGAGTGACACATTCTTGCAAAAGGTTTCATCGGAAATAATGCTGCACGTCATGTTATAAATCTTTTTCTGTGCAACATTTATAATTTAGAAGCTGACTTATATTTATCTAATCAGGAAAATCAGGGAGTGCGCGAACACCGCCAGGTGTTTATCGTTAACTCGAGGAGTAAGCCTACAATACTTAGTTGTTATTGCTGCTGTTGTTTTGTTCTTGTTGTGGGAGTGGAAAAGGTCTATGGAGGAGCCTAAAAATGTCTGAT
Organism: Macrobrachium nipponense; assembly: GCF_015104395.2. Lineage (NCBI taxonomy): Eukaryota > Metazoa > Arthropoda > Malacostraca > Decapoda > Palaemonidae > Macrobrachium > Macrobrachium nipponense. The sequence goes on along the minus strand of NC_087201.1, from coordinate 19,094,972 downwards.
AAAGGTGTTTCGCGTTGAGTTAAAAATAAAAGAATTTTAAGTTTGGATATATATGATATATTTATTAGAATGAAACTTAACAAAATAAATAATGTGCGTGTTAAACAGTACAGTAGTGGCTGTAATGGCTGCAACTGACCCGAGTGATTTGTCTCGTCTTCAGCCATCGACCATGAATAGAGAAACAAAACTTTTATATCGCCGAAATGATTCGAGGCGACAGAGCACCAGAAGCAATCCTGATTAGGTCAATACTGCCACTTATTCATCTGGCAATTCTACAGAATTACCCCTAATAGCATATCAGAAATCAATCACGGTTGGTTCGGAACACAGTCCACAGGTCCACAAGAGGACTCCAAAGAGCTTTCACATCTTACAGGTCGCTTTATGGCAAGGACCCGTGCTCGACACCTGTATCAAAACTGATCGCCCATCATCAATCCATTGTATAACTTTATCCCTTGTGTGTGCTTAAATTTTTTCTCATGAAATAACTGACAACGTTGTAACCTTACATCGTCTACTTTGTGTAAAAAAAAAAAAAAAAAAAAAAAATTGAATTGCCTATACTAGTAAATAACTTGGTAAGTGAATTAGATATCTTCTGAACGATTTAGACACCACAGAAAAATAATGACACAGTGGTGACAAAAGAATTATAGAAGAGGAAATATAAAATGATTATGGTGATTATCTCCCATAAATATTGTTAAATTAACCCATATTACAGTATGCATATGCACATTTATATATATAATACTATATATATATATATATTAATTATAAAATATAATATAATTATATATATAATATATATATATATATATATATAGATATATATATATATATATATATAGATAATATATATATAAACATATGTTACGCAAAATGTGGATAATTGCCAAATGTGTACATTTTGCGAGAAAGTTGCAAAATGTACACATTTGGAAATTGCGCTTGCCAAATGTAGATAATTATCCACATATGGCAAAATTTTGCCATTTTTAAAAAAAAAGCAAAGGCATTTTGCCGATTGTACACAATAGGCAGAATGAAACAAGAATCAAAGAGAATTAGTATTTATTGTTCAAACTAAAATTAGTATTTTTTAGTATTTATTGTTCAAACTAAAAGGGTATTGACACTACTTTAACACTTAAATATTGCTACAAGAACGACCAGGGTGGCAACGAGAGTTACATTTTAACAGCTTATTTGTGAAGGAGCATCTGGAAGTTGTGCAATTTGTTTTACAGGCACACTTCACATACCCTTGGCCTCCTGTGTACCTAGTTACAGCGGTTCTCAAAGCCATTTCAACGTCGGGAACCTCATCTGGGGTGAGGAGCTTCTCCTTAACGGGGTCCATGTCAGCTGCCGTGTACCGGGTGGTTATGCGTCCTTCTCTGCAGCCTACCTGGTACAGGTCCTCGTCTCTCTGCAGTACCACAACCAGAAGGTTCCTGCTGTCACTCGACCCACGATCAAACTCGGGAACTTTCAGCGTCGCGTTGTCACCCACTTGTAGGGCACTTAAGAGGTGTTTCGCTCTCCTTGTCATTCTAAGTGCGGTTTTTTCTTGGCCGGCTGCAGCCAGTTGCCGAGCTTCAGCGAATTGCGGCGCCTCTTCTCCATCTCGTTCCTCTTCTCCTTCCTGTTCCTCCTCTCCTTCTTGTTCCTCTTCATCAGCCGCCCCTTCGGCTTCATTTTGGAGGATGGTGTCTAAATATTCTTCATTTCTTATATTTCCGAGCATATTAGGTAGAATAACAGTTGATGCTGGGCCTACCTTGGGTTCGATCCCGAACATGACTTTAAACGGACTTGTTTTTATGGTTTCATGTTCCGAAATGTTTATTTCAACTGCACCTTGGCTTTGTGGGTGGCACGGCCGACCAGTGACAAGCTTAAGTTCAGGCCAGAGCGTAGACAACTCTGATATAACGGCATTCACAAACTCTCTCCCATTATCCGAGTGCAGGATAACGGGAGCGCCAAAGGTCAAAAATATTGGGAGAGGCGTGTTAGCAACCTCCTCAGCTCGTTTTGATGTAAGGGGCCGCAGCACACAAAACTTGCTGAAATGGTTGATGAAGGTCAGAATATATTTAAATTCCCCATCAGGTAATGTTTGAAAATTGATCAAGTCAATTTGGCATCGAGAAAAAATAGTCTTGCTTCTAACAGGCTTCACCACCAGACCTTTATGTACTCTACGTTTTTTCTTCTCTTGACACTCAATGCAAAAACTTATGAACATCTGGCAGCACTGCATAGTCAAATTAGCCCACTTCTTTTGTCCTTCTTTGAAAGTTTTCTTTTCACCGCCATGACCCACAGCTGAATGCGCGACCGAAATGGCCTGATGAACTTCCTCAAAGCACACTATAAACTTTAATTCAGCTTCCAATCCTTTACGCTTTCGAATAAGTCGGTCATCGTCACCAACTCTGAGAATTTCGAATCTTTTTTTCATATTATAGTCATCGCTGGTTTTAGGCCCTTCCTTTTCAATTTTAAGCAGCTGAGCTATCTATCCCCTGTGCACGTTTCTCTTTCCGAGGAATGACCACATTGTCATTCTTAGACTGTAATAAGTTGTCGAACTTCTGCTCAAACTGCTCTTTAAAGTCCGACATGCCACTTGTGAGTTGGTAGGACAGACCTATGTAGTAGCAGGGAAGATGAGGTGGGCGAGACGGTAGTTGCTACTGAGCTGGTAGATCTGGTTTAACTGCCTTCCTCCTTGCCCAACTGCACGATTTCAGCTCGTAAACAAGAAGTGTTTCATATTAGTCTTAGTCTGAGAATTTCGAATCTCCTGCTCAAACTGCTCTTTAAAGTCCGACATGCCACTGGAACAAAAAAAAAATCTGTTAACATTTGGCAAAATACTGTTGCAAAATCATGTTAACATTTGGCAAAATGTCCTTGCAAAAAGTAAAAAAACTGCCAAATGTGTTCATTTTGCAATCAATTTTGCCTATTGTGCACAATCGGCACCAAGCGCTGCAAATTGTACACAATAGGCAAAATTAATTGCAAAATGAACACATTTGGCAATTATCCACATTTTGCGTAACATATATATATATATATATATATATATATATATATATATATATATATATATATATATATATATATATATATAATATATATATGCATGTATATAGTATGCAGCAAAATTAGGAAATTATCTTTCATAACTGTTGATCATGACTTGCGATATTAGATTTCAACAGCTTGTTATTCTTAATTAAGGAAGTTTTTTTACCATAAGAAAGCGTAACTGAAAAACAATTAAAGTTGAAACCTGACTTATTAATGAAATTTTGTTTTATGTTATCTCTGGTTAGAGGTAAGTTTGGCAAGTAAGCTTCTAGCTCGTGGTGATATCTGAAGTCTTCCGTGGCTCTGATTTCCACTTCAATGCAAGTGCTGCTAATTGACAAATAACAAACATCTGTAGAATGACCATCGGGTCTCACGTTATAGCTTAGTCTTACTCGATGGTAAATTTTATCCTTGTTATTTTATTTTCTTATAAATCGAACGCTTGGGCTAATTGACATGTTTACGATTCCTAACAAACTTTCCAACGTATGCTTTCATGCAAGGAAAGCAAAGAATAAAAGGTGAAAATTCTGAATAGTGGGTAAATAAAACTCCATTACATAATTTTCCTTCTGAGGCAGCATTCAAGTGTAAGTCATTTATTATTAGAGGGAGGATATTATTTTTTTCATAATCCAGGGAAATCACTAACTGCCATGCCACAGCTACTGTCCCCATTGGGATATGTCATAGTTCTTGATCCAAGCTGACCTTCATTGTTGAGCTTAGATTTTTGAAAATACTAATTCAGAGAGAGAGAGAGAGAGAGAGAGAGAGAGAGAGAGAGAGAGAGAGAGAGAGAGAGTTAGTTGGAAAGTATGTAGTATTAAGACAGTAGACCTCTTTGAATGTTTTGTAAAGAAGAATGTGAAGAATTCTCTCTCATGATAAAACCTTAAAGTTCGATTGGAACATTTTCGTTTTGTGCGTGAAATAGATATTGTTGAAAGGTATCTTTCAGTTCCTAATCTCAGCGACATATTTGAAAATCCTCGCACGGGAACCAAAGGAACAATATCAATCGAAAGGCAGAAGAGATAGGAGAGACCTACTAACAGCCAGCCATTTACTTATCGGGATTCACCTCCACTCAATACACTGCATCTGACGGAAGTCATTTCGCACTTTCTTTGTTGAAACTCTCGGATTTCATTCATCAATTTCAATTCCACCTTTATTTTTCCCCCGTGGCACGAATGATACAGATGTGATAGCTATGTATCTGCCAGTGAAGCTGGATAGATGCAATATATTCATTCATTCACTCTTTTTGTCTGTTTGTCTGCCCTGCTCGTTTTCTCGTCGGGAAGATCTCTCAAAGAAATCATTGAAGGAGACTCAAGAAATGTTTTGCTGATTAATGGAGTATGGACCAAGGATAAGAATAAAAAAGATTCTGAAATGAAAGCCAGATTTATATGCTTTTCAAGTCCACCAAATAAGCCAGAAAGTTATTGATTGATTCCCAATGAATTATTTGGAAAGTTGGGATATTTGCGATTGGGGCGTTGGCTTGATTTCTGGTATAGTTATGGATTTACTTGTATAATAAGAGTTCGGTTTCATTCTTAACATTGCGAGATACGGAACCTTTTCGGAATACATATTGAATAAGCTGGTGCTGGTTTTGTCTGTGCTGGTCAGTGGAAATATCACAAAATGTAAGTGTCCATGTGGATACGAACAACTTTGATCTGATAGTTTATTTGGGACATGTCAACGATGATGGCGTTGGTGATAATGAGCGTTGTTTTAAAGTTTAGCATAGCAAAGTTTTTATGGTCCTTAAACACGTGAACAATTGTTCTAAATTTAACAATTCAGTTCTGTATATGAATGTATCAAATAACACAATATGTTGTTGAATGAATACATAGGCAGTCAGTAAGGACTGATCTAAAAGTTATACCGATGGCTGAGTTAGTTGATAAATTAGTTAATAAATTACTTTGAATATAGTTAGAACTTCTACTGTGCTAGTGTAAGAAAAGATTAATAAAGAATAAACAAGTAAATCAAATACAATTGTGGTAAATGTAATTATACTCGTATCATTTGTAACAGAATTCCTTATTTCTAACAATAATATCATGAATATTGGATAAAGTGAGGTCTGTCCAATGATGAGCGTAAAGACACTGCCAAATGACTTTTCTTAAAAAGACTGCATCAGAATACTTCAATGATGCGTGAATACTTGAAGTGTCGCAGAGTGTGATATATAAGGTCGCTACTGGTTTAGATTAGTGTAATTTTGGTTAAATTACCATCACTTAGTCTAAGTTCTAATCGACAGATCAAGTATCAAAAGCGCTATGTAAGTTATCTTTCAAACTGATGATGTCTGAATTTACTTTTATTGTGACGAAAATTGTTTACAGGTGAGAAAGAGCACTTGGAAAGCTTCCTACCATACAACTATTTTGACAGTTAACGGTTTTACCTTTCATATTACAACAGTTTCTAAGAACTTTTCAGAATTCTTTAGGAATATTTAAACGAAAATATTTTATCATGATGATACACATAGAAAACAAGACGTGTTCTGACCTCCAACTTACTCTAGACGCGTGCAAGATTTTCCTCTGTCGCATAAGTTGTAAACATTATGTTCCTAAATTTTAACGTAAATTAAACAGAGCTGAAATCTATGGTCAAATAGAGCCTTTTTCACCAACTAAAATTAAAATAAATACACAATAAGTCATTAGAAATCATTTTTCTGTACCGTTTAACGAGCACATTATTTATTTTTTACATTTTCATTCTAATAAATAAATCATAACTATCCTATCCTAAATTCCCCTTTTAGGTTTTTACATAGACCTTAACTAAACCGCCCCCCACCCCTCCCCCCCTCCACCACCAGCAAAAACAACAGAGTAGTTTGTAGGTTTACTCCCCGAGTAAGCAAAAAACCAGTTGGTAACAATTTAAGACAAAAGTCTGAGGGTTTGCTTGATGATTTTAAAAGACATTTTCTCTCTCTCTCTCTCTCTCTCTCTCTCTCTCTCTCTCTCTCTCTCTCTCATATTTATTCGTGGTGAAAATTCTTAGGCTACAGATCTGGTCTCGGACAATTTCATCTTCAAATGATTCCTTAATTAATGTTCACAGTTTCTGAAGCAAACTAATTTATGCAGTGAGTGATTTACCAGTCTCTCCTCTCCCTCCCCTCTCCTCCCCCTCCGTCTGTCAGTGAATTGATATAATTGACTGTCGCTGGGGAAGGGTGGATGATTACTTCTATCTTACAAAACATTTGTTCACATGAAGGAAAAGGAACCCCCTTCAGGTTTTGGGAAAATTGCTATCACCAGTAGCACAATGTCGATATTCTGAAAGATTAGCTGCATTCTCTCTCTCTCTCTCTCTCTCTCTCTCTCTCAGAATTGAGATGCCTAATTAATGAACCGAATGGATAATTGTTTCATGGAACTATTATCTTTGTAAGACTTTATGGAGAGTGAGAGGTGCGTTCATTTTGTTCATTACGAGCCTTTAGAAATTTTTTTTTGTTTTTTTTTGAGGGGGGTCGTATTTCCCTCACCCTCTCTTCCCTCGAACTGCCACCGATTTAAACTTTAAATTGACTTAGCACAGCTTATTGCAGATGCTGCTTCGTTTAGTGGAGCGACGTTGCTGCCGACAACGAAGTTGTTGCAGATGCAATGCGTGAGGGATGGGTCTTCTCCCACTCTAATACGATTGTGTTTAATGAACATGCGTTTAGTTATGTATTCAGATACATAAAAGCTTCCGGCATTGATTAAATCTTTGGTTCAGCAAATGGGTCTATAGTGTCGGAACGTCGCGGAAGTCTGTGACGATAAAATATATATTTTTTAATGGTTTTATTAACTTAATCATTTTAAAAAGTAAATGAGAACAAAAGTAAGGTTAAGAAGCCAAATGCGAGTGCGAAGCTCTGGTGATGATCGTCTCTTTGTATGGTGAGAGGGTCGAAACATGCGATTAGCAAGGTTACTTGAGAGTATGTGTTATAAACAGATGAGAGAATTAAGGAGAGTTGCAGGAGAACTGCTAAAAGGATGCAGTGAGGAATTGCCGAGGGAAACCAGAACACGAATTTACAAAGGGTTTACTGAACCACGATCCCCTTTGTGACTGTGAAGTGTTGATGGCAAAAGGGAATACGAGAAGTTAAGATAAGTATATCTTAGTTTTACCAGACCACTGAGCTGATTAACAGCTCTCCTAGGGCTGGACCGAAGAATTAGACATTTTTACGTGGCTAGGAACCAATTGGTCACCTAGCAAAGGGACCTACAGCTTATAGTGGGATCCGATCCACATTATATCCAGAAATTAATTTCTATCACCAGAAATAAATTTCTCTGATTCAGCGTTGCCCGAGCCGAGAATCGAACTTCGGACCATCGAATTGGTAGTCGAGCGCGAAAATCACTTGTCTAACGAGGAACTAGGGAATACGAGAGAAAAATATGCAAGTTATTGAGACTTATTGCTGGCATAGTATGCGTGACGTAATAATGGGTGAAGTGATAGGAAATAGGAACTTTTTGGAGATGCAGTAACGAAGTCAGTATATGAGAAATTATTTATGTCTCCCATAGCGAAAGAGATGAACGTAAAGTATTTATAGGGCCGAAGGCAAGATGTTCTTTATAAGAGTATGCTGATAACCTGAAAATGTTAGTAAAATACAGGAGAGAGGTGCAGTGGGCGTACAAAGAGAACAAGTGAACACTGTTGGTGAACTTTTCTACGCCCGTGGCTGTAGTACCTGTTGCTAAGTTTATCCATGTAGCCACCCACACGCACATAACGGTATAATTTCTGAACCTGTTCCCTTTAATAAGGAGCATCGCCATAGAGGTATCACTTCTCAGGTTTTTAGGAATAAGAGTAGTTCGTGCACTTTGTCACTGGCCGTGTGATCGTACGCCGACGTACAAGCCCTCGAGTATCAGTGTTGGAAGGGGTGTGCCTAGCAACGCCATCCCGGAGAGACTTAAAAATCAGAGAAGTGATATCTCTATGGCGCTGCTCCCTATTAAGAGAAGCAGGTTCTTAATATATACATTTATGTGCGTGTGGGTGGCTAGAAAGAAAAACATGGCAACAAGAACTACAGCCACGGGCGTAGAAAAGTTCACCAACAGTGTTTGTATGCCTACTGCACCTTTCTCCTGCATTTTAGGGAAATTTTAAGGCTATCTGCATACCCGCATAAGACACATGTTGCCTTCGACCTAATCATATTTCTTTAATTTTTCTTTTAGAACTTTTCACAATGAATTGCCTTTTCCATTTCTTTTGTCACTCTTTACTGCGTCCACCCTTATTACTTGCATTTAACATTAAAAGTGAGATGCTAAGCCTCAATCAGAACTAACATTTACTATGTACTAGGAATGTTCAGCACAGGAGGATTTTGTATGAACAAATGGTTTGTTTGTTTTACTCGGAGAAAAGTCCAAATAAGTTTTAATCCTACAATGAGTAAGAGACCACGAATGAGAAATCGTAGAATCAAAACTTATTTGGACATACTGCTGAGTGAAATAACCAAAACATTTGTTCATAGAAAATCCTCCTGTGCTGAACATTCCTAGCACACAGTAAATGTTGCTTCTGACTGATGCTTCCTATCTAACTTTTAATGTCAAATGGAAGTAATAAGGGTGGACGTAGTAAAGAATGAAAGAAGATATAGAAAACACAGTTC
>NC_087201.1:19073639-19078639 GCF_015104395.2 Macrobrachium nipponense | reverse complement strand
AGGCAAAAAACTGAAAGACAAGAACTTGGACTGCGCCCACTTAAGCACATATGAACCACTCTAATGCTACTGGATACATTCTTCGATCCTTATAATGTGAGAATGATGGTCACACAAGTGGTGTACTGTTATTAGTAGCTCATGGATGGACACAGAATTGACAGATTAAGGTAGCAAAAGTTTCTTCAATGTAGATACTATTGAAAAATACATCCCTGATACATACCTCAAGTATCGTCAACTTCAAGGAGAGTTACACTAACAGCTTTTCCAGCCATGAAATAAATGATAGATAAAGTAATGTTACAATGGCACTTCCTAAACAAAAGCCCTCTATACTAGTAGTGCTTTGTTACCATTCTTCAAGGTGGGACTGTAGTGCAGTTTCCTTTAAGAAAAGGGAAGAAATCACAACGCACTCTATCAATGTAAATGTAAATGAGTTTGAGCTGTCCAGTCTTCATCAGCAATCCACCTGGAATGAGGTGCACTTGAAAGTAAAATGCTACCTCTTATCAAAGACATGAATTTCATGGAGATAATTAAACACTATTTAGGCCCTATCCCTTTAGAACTTACCTAATGTTATAAAAGGAGCAATGACAAATCTGCATTCTTTTAGTGCCCTATCTATTTCCTCAAAGACTTGAAAAGGATATTGTCCTGTTGTAGTGAAGTTAAGGATATGGTGAGATATTATACTATTTCTTAGGTCATGTATTACTTAAGAGGAAACTGGCTTTCCTACGAGCTGCACTCAGAATCACCTACCTTACCAGTTAACAATTAGGACCTAATATAACCTTAAGAGCGGACAATAAAAAAAATCACCACAATAAATTCAATGGGTGTTTTTCCCTCTTGCGCTGTTTTATTTGACAATGTATGTGTCATCACTTTACGAAATAATCCATCCCCCCACACCTCTTTTGCCAACTTCAGATGCTTGCTGCTACGTAATTATTTACAGAGTGGTTCTTTAATGACCACAAGAAACGACACACTCCCTGCACGACTGTCTGCCGAAGTATAAATAGCACCTAATTCACTGTTTTGTGTTTACTTCTTTCACTTTGAGGAAAGAAATAGTTTCCTGAAAACGTAAGAGTCTGTTGTTTTTTTATCAGTAATCCCAGACACTGAACATGTTATAGTTTTTTTTATACAGTATTTTAAATTTAGAACATGACTTTTCTATTCGTGGAAGGTATCACATTAGTCAGCGATTACTCATTTTATTGGAAAAATGTTTGTTGCAGTGTATTATTACGAGTAGACGTTAAGCATTTGTTGTATTGAACTATGTAACTGTATCATCTATTGTCGCTTTTATTTTGCTCAAAATTGTTGTGATTAACTTTTAAGTATCGTGTATACTGTTAGACATTACATTTCTATGACATACATGTCTAAGAATATGTAAAAAAATTGACTCACAAATATACATATATGTATAATAAGACGATTCCAGTACATAATTACAGTATAATAAACTTTATAGTTTTTGCCCTTGCCCAGTTGACTGTACGAAGGTTCCCACTAACATGTACGATATTTCCACTGTTTCAACTATGCATTTCGTACACATCTTGTATGCTGCTCTATTCTCTTTTCCAAGGTTTTCCCAGTTTGACCAAAGTAAAAGTCATCACAAGACTACATGGAATTTGGTGTACACATCCTTCAGTATTATTGGGAGAATTATTGACATGCGTATGTTTCATTGTTTCATTGACCGCGACGTAAAACCACAAGACCCTTGAATCACAGCGCCTTACCATCGATAATATAGTCCTTAACTGGGGGAAATATGGCTAGATGACCAATGTAAAACGAAAAGAATAATTACTATGAGACTCGATAAAAGTTAACCAAATAGTTATTATCTCTCTCTCTCTCTCTCTCTCTCTCTCTCTCTCTCTCTCTTTGTGTATGTGTGTGTTATTAAGCTCCAAAAGGAACCTCGCAGGCCAGACTTACAAGTACCCATATATCACGAGGCATTTTAGAGGTTCCGCCCTATGACCACCGGAAATTATACCGTGATGGAGAGAGTGGGCCTGAGTTCATGACGTTATATTAGGAGGCAATGCGATCGGCTCTTATTTTATGCTCGCTAGAAAGTGAGCAGTTAACACGCAAGCCGTGACTCATTTAGTAATGCGTAGTTATTGATTTGGTCATTTCCTTTATTCGTTTGTTTTCTTATTCAGTAAAACCCTCTCTAATACGCCCCTGAATCGCTTAAAAATAAAGTGTTTTTATTCAAATCAGAAGAAATAAGGAAAAACTGTGCTTTCTTCTTTATGGTATTGATAGCTTGAGAATTATCAACCTTTTTCCTATTGATGATTTGTGTTTTTTTTTTATGTATAGTCATAGTAAAATGGTTTGAAATTGATATATCTTAGTTTTACCAGACCACTGAGCTGATTAACAGCTCTCCTAGGGCTGGCCCGAAGATTGAGATATTTTTACGTAGCTAGGAACCAATTGACTACTTAGCATCTGGACCTACAGCTTATTGTGGGATGCGAACCACATCAAGAAATTAATTTCTATCACCAGAACTAAGTTCCCTGATCTTGATATCGGTAGTCGAGCACGTAACTAACTCGTCCAACGAGGACCTTATGTAATCAGTAAATCTCAACCGACCTCCAGCTTGCTTGGGGTGCGTGCTACAATCTATGTTCGAATAAAGCATTGATTCACCAACGAAAATTAAAATAAATACACTATATTTCATTAGAAATTTTTTTTTTTACTGTTTCAACATGCACATTATTTTTTTTTACATTTTCATTCTAATTAATAAATCATAAATATCCTATCCTAAAATTCCTGTATCTTTAACTTATACCCTTTTCAGACCTTTTTAGGCTTTCCTAAAGTCTAAAAAGGTCTGAACAACAAAAGCAACAACATCAAGAATAACAATAACAACATAGTATGTAGGCTTACTCCCCGAATAATCTACATATTGATAGAACCGTTTTCTATAGGGGTTTTGTTTTTAGTGGTAGCAGAGAGAGAGAGAATTTCGCACCCGAATATAGAAACCGATGGCTCTGTAAATAAACCAGGGAGATTAAAGCACGCCCTTTTATGAACAAGTACAAATTAACGAAATCTTAACGTAAAGTATTTCACATATTCCCAAACATATATTCAAACATACACCTCTAGTCAATTGGAATGATGAAGATGTTTTTATCGCTTACTCAGGGAGTAAGCCTACAGACCACTTTGTTGTCTCTGTTGTTGTTCTTGCTGATCTGGGGGCGGGGGGTAGGGGGGGCAGGCAAGCCTAAAAAGCTCTAAAAAAGGTGTTTCGCGTTGACTTAAAGATACAAGAATCTGAGGATAGGATATTTACGATTTATATATTAGAATGAAAATGTAAAAATAAAATAATGCGCATGTTAAACACTACAGAAAAATTATTTCCAATAAAATATAGCGTATTTATTTAGAATTTCGTTAATGAAAAAACGCCCTATTTGACTGCAGATTTTACCATGCGCCCCTAGTATGCTGGAGATCAGATCATGCCTTGTATTTCCTTGAAACTTACTCGTTTCTTAATCGTGATTGCTGTTGGTCTTAGAAAAAAGCTCGTTTATGGGGGTATTTCTTCATCACGGATTCCATAACCATTCACTAGGTAATTACCTGCCTTGGGTTACGGCCCATTTGTACCACAAGTCACTGGAATCAGGATTCCTGACTGGAATGTCTCAGGACAGACTGCAGTATAGGAGCTTTGCCTCCTGCTAATCCTACAGTTGCAATTTTGACCTGACTGGCCTGATTCGTGTTACTGAGGAAGGTCTCAAATGAAAGTGGCCCATCGGTGGTTTACAGTCCCCCACTTACCCACTTCGAGGTAACTTGCATTCGTGTACCGAACCAATGGTTCTTTCAAGGAAGTTGTGTCCGGCAAGCACCCTCGCTACCACACGGTATTATTAGTCGATTTTAAACTCACTAACCTGAGAGGAAATAACCCTCGTATTCACGGCAGCTATAGATATGTATATAGGGAATTTCGAAAATCTTTTAGTGATCTTTTTGTGAAAGTTTTGGAGCCAGTTATGCTTTGTAAGAGTTCCACAACTTTTAGAATTCATTATGACTTCCTCCGGAGTAAACATAAGAACGTCGCTGTTCATCGTCTGGTGATATAGTTATATATATATATATATATATATATATATATATATATATATATATATATATATATATATATATATATACATATAATATTGCAGTCAGCAAGATATATAGACTTCAGGAGGGTCCATGATACACATGTTGTTAAAAAGGCCAAGTTTATTAAACAAAAAACGTTTCGCACTACTCAGTCAGTGCATCATCAGTCTGTGAAAAGTAAAAGACACAATAAAATACATTATTAACATAAAAGGAATTCCTTTTATGTTGATAATGTATTTTATTGTGTCTTTTACTTTTCACAGACTGATGATGCACTGAGTAGTGTGAAACGTTTTTTGTTTAATAAACTTGGCCTTTTTAACATGTGTATCATGGACCCTCCTGAAGTCTATATATATATATATATATATATATATATATATATATATATATATATATATATATATATATATATATATATATATATATATATATATATATATATATATATATATATATATATATATATATATATATATATATATATATATATATATATATATATATATATACAAGGGGGGACCCAAAAGAAAAGTAACCGAAATTGTGTCATAGAATTTTATTCAGTTATTGTTACATGTTTACAGTCTTATCACCTTCAAAGTATTCTCCATTTGAAGCAATGCACTTATCCAGACGTGTTTTCCACTGTTGAAAGCAATTCTGGAACTCTTGTGAAGTTATGGATTTTAATGACTCCGTCGTTTTCTTCTGAACCTCTTCAACGTCTGCAAAACGTTTTCCTTTGAGGGCTTTCTTCATTCGGGGGAACAAAAAGAAGT
>NC_087201.1:19041139-19068639 GCF_015104395.2 Macrobrachium nipponense | reverse complement strand
ATCGCAATTGCCAGAAGACCTTCTGCCATTACCCCTGGAGAGGTCGAGACGGTATGGGATCATTCAGGAGATCAGGGACGACCAGGAAGGATCAAGGACTACCATTATTCCAGCTTTCCTTCGTCAAGGTTGATCAACGCATCTGGTTAAACCATTTGTTAAGACTAGTATGGTATGCTCGTTACTACGTAATAGCTCTGTTATTGGGCCCTCACATATTTGTAGGAACGTATTTATGAAATCTTTGAAGTCCAAGTTATGTTTAGTTTGCATTTATCGAACATTATTGTACAGTTATCGGCTAATGCCTGTCAGCATATACATACCTAAATTAGTTAGTTATTGTTACTTAATAGTCACAAATATATATATATTATATATATATATATATATATATATATATAATATATATATATGTGTGTGGTGAGTGTGTGTGTGTGTGTGTGTGTGTGTGTGTGTGTATTAGGGCTGTTGCCTCGTATAATAAGGCGCCCTATGAGGTAATGTTAGACTTGCGATAATCTTACGCTAAGTCGGTTGGTATTGCACTTCCATATTCATTGGAGTGTCTTGGGGTTTGTAGATCACTTACGAAGTCGGTATTATCTTCTTTGGTTATGACGACGATGTGTTAAACTCATGATGATTTCTTTCTGATGTGAGGTTCTTAGTAGAACACACGAAGTATAAAAATACTTATATTCTCTGATATTACATAGTGAAGATCAAGTAGGATTGTACAGGTCTTCTAATGACGATAGCTTGATCGCTTCTGCCAATGATGATGGCTAATTCTATTCTCTCTACATGATAAAGCTTAGGTAAAGAGGTACAGGTTTGCCAATGATGATGGCTAACTCTATTCTGTTCCCACTACCATATCGGTTACAAGTCATAAAGGAGGCAGACAGTAGCTCGAACATATGAACATACATACAAAATTAGACACATTACTAATCACGTAGGCCGTTTGAATTATAGGTCGCGGTAGTTGTCTCAAGCAGGGAGCTTAGACTAATGTTTCAAAACAAATGAATGAACACAAGTGACGGCACGTCATCTTAGCCTACATACTTTATCGTCTCTGGTCTGATCACATTCCTGCAAGCAATGTGGTTGACCTCTTAGTTTTAGTCTTTTATATAATTATATGGACTAACATTCCATATTTTTATTATGTAAACACTTACATGTGTGTGTGTATATATATTACTTTACCCATGAAACATGAAAAAGCGACAAATGATATAACCTGTTTCTACTCAAAGCTAACATGAAAATTCACCCATCTCCCATTACTCTGTCATTGTTGATAATTGGGTAATTGGTCGGATTCCTTAAATATTCACCATCCTTTCCTTCAGACATAAATGAACCATCGTAGCATAAACAGTTAATTGGCCTTCAACCTCATACGGGTTCACTGCTCTATAATGCCTCATCATCATAAGATGATGACTGAAAAACTGAATGAGTTAATGACTTAAGAGCTTTAGCATGCACAGACCTGTCTTGAAAACAGTGCGTGGATGCTATAAAGGATTGGTCTGTGATTGTTATAGGTCTTCCAGTTCATGCTCATGGTCTAAATGTTTATATAAAAAAGTAAGTATATCTTTACACAGAGAAGTAGAAAAGAGGGGAGTGTTTAGCAACTTTGTATTTGTTCTCAGGTCGAAATAATGGTTAAGTTTGTCGTCAGCGAACTGTCAATTTATTCATCTGGCAATGCAAAGGGTGCGTCTCTGAAAACATCGTTTGTTTTCATAGGCTCTACTATTACTATTATATTATCAAATGTCTTCACTCACTTAATATAGACAAAGTTTTTTTTGGTAGAATTCTTTGAATAAATTTGCCATCTAATTAGGAGTATTTTTTTTCCGTCGACTCTCTCTCCATTTGGAATTACCACAAACCAGCAGACACATAGGTCTACGAAATAGGAAGAAGTTAATATATGAGCAATTACAAATATACATTTATTCACAATGTATGTATATGTAAAACAGTGAGTAATGAAAACACACTGTAAAGGTTGACAAATATGTGTTGTATGTAAGCTTGTAAATATCTACTAGGTAATCTATATAGTTGCAAAGAACGATAATGGCTGGATATGATATAGTAATGCAAAAAAAAATTTATTTCATGTGCAAATTGTTTTTCATGAGGTTAAAACCCTCTTTATATGTGAATTGTAAAACAAGAATCTACATAATTTAAGTAATTATATGTAGATAATTCTCTTTAAAAATAGATAATTTTTAAGCTGAAAAATAATTTCAAAATTTTTTTTATTTGCAAAAGAATTTAAAATATTTTCGTCATATATAGATAGCATCACTTCTACTTATTGTTCTACATTTTCACATTCATTTTTAGAAGCTTTGAAAGAATTATCCCAAGTATGAAGTAAGTGCTTTCATAAACCATGAAATAATATGTATACAATATATATATATATATATATATATATATATATATATATATATATATATATATATATATATATATATGTGTGTGTGTGTGTGTGTGTGTGTGTGTGTGTGTGTGTTTGTATGTGTGTGTATTTGGTCCAATATCCTTTGTAACTTAAGGGGTAAATAAGCTCTACGGGCTTACCATACCCCATAGAAATATATAGTTTAAAACTATCGATTATTACAAAAGGAATTATCTAAACGAAATGACTTACATGATGTAGATTTTTACTATACAATTTACCTATAAAAATTTGTTTAACTCATTTGCATATGAAATGAGAATATATACATGCACACACACGTATGCACACACACACACATACACACACGCACGCACGCACGCACGCACGCACGCACGCACGCACACACACACACACACACACACACATATATATATATATATATAAATATATATATATATAGATTTTTTTTTTTTTCATTTACATGTCATATGCAGCCATTATATAAGTTGCACAGTAGATTTTTACTGGCTTACATACAATATATATTTGCCAACTTCAACAATATGTTATCATTACTCACTGTTTTACATATTCTTCATTGTGAGTAAATTCGTATTATATATATATATATATATATATATATATATATATATATATATATATATATATATATATATATATTATAAAACACACTTACACCCACATAAGTAGTACGCGTCTCCACGCCGCGGTTACAGCATCGTTTCTTATAATTATAAGATTACGTTTATTCTTAATGAGTCTCGTCTGAATGCCATTTTATAATTCCCGAAGAAACTGGTCAGTCTGATGACGCTGCAAAAATTAATAAACAACGAAAAGTCTGAGCCGCTCCTTCTCTTCTCAAATGTGGTCCGGAAAAAAATAAATAAAACGAAGAGGACGTCCCTGTTTATCTCGTCTAGGTCTCTCATCTCATAATTGGACATCCAGCGTTCTCATAAAAATGAGTATGTGAAACAATGACGCCCGGGTCTCATTAGATGTATATTTACTTCACGTGGCCGTGAGGCGTTTCCATTATTGCAAGGTTGCTGCTTTGTACCTTGAAGATACAGTTCCTCTCGTGATAATATTTCTATGTCAACATTCAGAGATTTTAAAATGATACTAGGTGACATTCTTCAAGATGTTAATGAGAACTTTAAGGGTTTTGAAACCGCCTGTATCAGTGGAGTTAAACACTGCACTGTTTTCAGTTTCAAGAAACTGATATTTAAGCATGACGGTCATTTGGATGCTTGTTAATCGTTTTTTTATTTCTCATTAAAATTTCTCTGAGAATAAATGGTACATTAGGAAGACATGTAACGGTGCATTCGCTACCATCATACAAGTCAGGCCAAGTGATTTCCTAGTCCTCACTAACTCTGCACGACGTTCTCTTAAACGTTCTAAATGCAATAACACAGCGGGGGAGGCACTTGGTACTAAGATCTTATATGTAGGCTGCTTCAACTGAGCGTTGGAATGGAATCACGATTGTTTTACTAAACTGCTCTGACGTCGCAGATCTAGAGTATCCTCAATCTCTCTCGCTCTCTCTCTCTTCTAAAAGCACACACACACACACACACACACGCATACACACACACACACACACACACACACCCTAACAAGAGATTAGTGGGTCCCAGAAAGTTTACTGTTTCGAATGGAATTTTTTTGGCAATTGATTTTTCTAGGTCAGCATACTCTGTTAATGTTATTTCCGAAAATAATGTTTATTGTTTTGCCATTAATCTTCAAAAAGCTTTTACAAGATGCCACCGAAGTCCACAATAACGAATTTATTTTTTATTTATTTTATGTTTATTTCATTTTTTTTGAGGAATGAAACAAAGTAGTTGGTGATATGGCGTCTCATTTTTTATCGTTACAATTTTTTGTTTCTGTGTAATTATTAAAAGCAAAATTTCCAAGGTATTGTTATTTATTTATTTATTTATTTATTTTTTTTTTATCATTCCTCCAATTCGACTGGGTAGTATTTATAGTGTGGGGTTACTATGTGCGCCGTTTCTAGGATCACACTCTTCTGTATGAGTGCTGGAACTACTTCAGTCTCTAGTTTTTCCAGATTCCTTTTCAGGGTTCTTGGGATCGTGCCTAGTATTCCTATGATTATGGGTACAATTTCCACTGGCATATCCCATATCCTTCTTATTTCTATTTTCAGGTCTTGATACTTATCCATTTTTTTCCCTTTCTTTCTCTTCAACTCTGGTGCCCCATGGTATTGCGACATCAATGAGTGATACTTTCTTCTTGATTTTGTCAATCAACGTCACGTCTGGTCTATTTGCACGTATCACCCTATCTGTTCTGATATCATAGTCCCAGAGGATCTTTGCCTGATCGTTTTCCATCACTCCTTCAGGTTGGTGCCTGTACCACTTATAACTGCAAGGTAGCTGGCGTTTCTTGCACAGGCTCCAGTGGAGGGCTTTTGGCACTGAATCATACCTCTTTTTGCACTGGTTCTGTGCAAGTGCCGGACATTCGCTTGCTATGTGGTTTATGGTCTCATTTTTCGTATTGCATTTCTTACATATGGGAGAGATATTATTTCCATCTATCGTTCTTTAAACATATCTGGTTCTTAGGGCCTGATCTTGTGCTTTTGTTATCATTCCTTCAGTTTCCTTCTTGAGCTCTCCCATCTGTAACCATTGCCATGTGTCATCGCTGGCCAGTTCTTTAATCTGTCTCATGTATTGTCCGGGCATTGGTTTGTTGTGCCATTCCTCTGTTCTGTTTATCCTTCTCCTGTCTCTGTATATTTCTGGGTCTTCGTCTAATTTTATCAGTCCTTCTTCCCGTGCACTCTATATTATTATTATTATTATATTTTTTTTTTTTGCTCTATCACAGTCCTCCAATTCGACTGGGTGGTATTTATAGTGTGGGGTTCCGGGTTGCATCCTGCCTCCTTAGGAGTCCATCACTTTTCTTACTATGTGCGCCGTTTCTAGGATCACACTCTTCTGCTTGAGTCCTGGAGCTACTTCAGCGTCTAGTTTTTCTAGATTCCTTTTCAGGGATTTTGGGATCGTGCCTAGTGCTCCTATGATTATGGGTGCGATTTCCACTGGCATATCCCATATTCGTCTTATTTCTATTTTCAGATCTTCATACTTATCCATTTTTTCCCTCTCTTTCTCTTCAACTCTGGTGTCCCATGGTGTTGCGACATCTATGAGTGATACTTTCTTCTTGACTTTGTCAATCAACGTCACGTCTGATCTATTTGCACGTATCACCCTATCCGTTCTGATACCATAGTCCCAGAGGATCTTTGCCTGATCGTTTTCTATCACTCCCTCCGGTTGGTGCTCGTACCGCTTATTACTGCAAGGTAGCTGATGTTTCTTGCACAGGCTCCAGTGGAGGGCTTTTGCCACTGAATCATGCCTCTTTTTGTACTGGTTCTGTGCAAGTGCCGGGCATTCGCTTGCTATGTGGTTTATGGTTTCATTTTTCATATTGCACTTCCTACATATGGGAGCGATGTTATTTCCGTCTATCGTTCTTTGAATATATCTGGTTCTTAGGGCCTGATCTTGTGCCGCTGTTATCATTCCTTCAGTTTCCCTCTTGATCTCTCCCCTCTGTAGCCATTGCCATGTGTCATCGCTGGCTAGTTCTTTAGTCTGTCTCATGTATTGTCCGTGCATTGGTTTGTTGTGCCAGTCCTCTGTTCTGTTTGTCATTGTCCTGTCTCTGTATATTTCTGGGTCTTTGTCTACTTTTATTAGTCCTTCTTCCCATGCACGTCTTAGCCATCGTCTTCACTGGTTTTCAGGATATTGCCCCAGTGCTCTGTTTTCGATGTTGACGCAGTCCTCTATACTTAGTAGTCCTCTCCCTCCTTCCTTTCGTGTTATGTATAGTCTGTCCGTATTTGCTCTTGCTAGTAGTGCTTTGTGTATTGTCATATGTTTCCTGGTTTTCTGATCTATGCTGCGGAGTTCTGCCTTCGTCCATTCCACTATTCTTGCGCTGTATCTGATTAATGGCAATGCCCATGTGTTTATGGCTTTTATCATATTTCCGGCGTTGAGTTTTGACTTTAGTATCGCCTTGAGTCTCTGCATATATTCTTTCCTGATCGTGTCCTTCATCTCTTGGTGTTTTATATCCCTCCTTCCATTATTCCCAGGTATTTGTATCCTGTCTCATCTATGTGTTTGATGTTGCTCCCATCTGGTAGCTTTATCCCTTCAGTTCTCGTTACTTTGCCTTTTTATATGTTGACTAAGGCGCATTTTTCTATTCCAAACTCCATCCTGATGTCCCCAGATACAATCCTTACAGTCTGGATTAGGGTATCTATTTCCTTGATGCTCTTACCATACAGCTTGATGTCGTCCATGAACATCAGATGGTTGATTCTGTTGCCTCTTTCTTGAGTTGGTACCCAGCATCCATCTCGTAGTACTTTTTGTCATGGGAATCTGGCTACTACGAAGAGTAGTGGGGACAGTGAGTCGCCCTGGAAGATCCCTCTCCTGATATTAACCTCTGCTAGTTTTATTCCAGAGCTTGTAAGTATTGTATTCCAGTTGCGCATTGTATTTTTGAGGAAGCTGATGGTGTTTTCCTCTGCCCCATATATTTTCAGGCATTCTATTAGCCATGTGTGTGGTATCATGTCGAAGGCTTTCGTATAGTCTATCTATGCCATGCTTAGGTTGGTTTTCCTTCTCCTACTGTTTTCTTCATTACCCTTTGGTTCTATCAGGTTAGCTTGGTCTTTTATGCCCCTTAGCACTTCCTTCTGCAGCCTTTTCGGTTGGTTGGGGGATGGGGGATGGTGTTTGATCTCCTGTAGGTTCAATTGTATTAGCCTTTCACTGATGAATACCTGTTTAGTAATAACTTTCCACATTATTTTTGTTAGGCAGGTTTGATAGGCCTGTAGTTACTGGCTATATTTCCCTTACTCTTGTCTTTTTGTACTAAGGATGTTCTTCCTGTGGTCATCCATTTGGGTGCATAGTGATTTGAGATACAATGCTGGAGTTGTTCTGCTATTCGTGGGTGTAGGGCCTTGAAGTTTTTGAGCCAGTATCCATGGACTTCATCAGGATCTGGGGCTTTCCAGTTTGGCATTTTCTTTAGTTGGTGTCTGACTGTGTCTGTCGTGATCTCTGTGAATCTTTGTTTTACTCTCCCTGTTTCTTCTTCCTTGACTTCCTGGAGCCATGTTGCATGTTTGTTGTGTGATACCGGATTGCTCCATATGTTTTCACAGAGTCTCTTACTTGGTTCGGCTTCAGGAATTTCTGGGCGGTTGTCTTCCCCTCTTAATTGGCTGTATAGTCTTTTCTGGTTGGTTCTGAATAGTTTGTTCTGTTGGTATCCCTTATTCCTGTTCATGTACCGTTGGATCTTATGTGCTTTGGCCTTAAGCCTCTGTTTTACATCTTCTATTGTGTTGTTTAGTCCCCTCTCTTGTACTTTGTATTTCTCGTTGAGTTCCTCCCTTGGTTTTCTTGCTTCTAGCCTTTTTTTCTGCCATCTCTTTCAGTTTACTCAAGTCAGATCTCATCACCATGATTTGCTTTTCCAGGCGCCTTTTCCAAGGAGGTTGCTGTTTGTTCTGTTGGTATCCCTTATTCCTCTCCCTCCTTCCTTTCGTTCGTGTATGTCTGTCCGTATTTTGCTCTTGCTAGTAGTGCTTTGTGTATTGTCATATGTTTCCTGGTTTTCTGATCTATGCTGCGGAGTTCTGCCTTCGTCCATTCCACTATTCTTGCGCTGTATCTGATTAATGGCAATGCCCATGTGTTTATGGCTTTTTTATCATATTTCCGGCGTTGAGTTTTGACTTTAGTATCGCCTTGAGGTCTCTGCATATTCTGTTCCTGATCGTGTCCTTCATCTCTTGGTGTTTTATATCCCCATCCTTCCATTATTCCCAGGTATTTGTATCCTGTCTCATCTATGTGTTTGATGTTGCTCCCATCTGGTAGCTTTATCCTTCAGTTCTCGTTACTTTGCCTTTTTATATGTTGACTAAGGCGCATTTTTCTATTCCAAACTCCATCCTGATGTCCCCAGATACAATCCTTACAGTCTGGATTAGGGTATCTATTTCCTTGATGCTCTTACCATACAGCTTGATGTCGTCCATGAACATCAGATGGTTGATTCTGTTGCCTCTTTTCTTGAGTTGGTACCCAGCATTCCATCTTCTGTAGTACTTTTGTCATGGGAATCATGGCTACTACGAAGAGTAGTGGGGACAGTGTCGCCCTGGAAGATCCCTCTCCTGATATTAACCTCTGCTAGTTTTATTCCAGAGCTTGTAAGTATTGTATTCCAGTGCGCATTGTATTTTTGAGAAGCTGATGTTTTTGTTTTCCTCTGCCCCATATATTTTCCAGGCATTTTTCTATTAGCCATGTGTGTGGTATCATGTCGAAGGCTTTCGTATAGTCTATCTATGCCATGCTTAGGTTGGTTTTCCTTCTCCTACTGTTCTTCATTACCCTTTTGTCTATCAGGAGCTGGTCCTTCTGCAGCCTTTCTGTTGGTGGGGGATGGTGTTTGTCTCCTGGTAGGTAATTGTATAGCCTTTCACTGATGAATACCTGGTTAGTAACTTCCACATTATTGTTAGCAGGTGATAGGCCTGTAGTTACTGGCTATTTACCCTCCCTTACTCTTGTCTTTTTGTACTAAGGATGTTCTTCCTGTGGTCATCCATTTGGGTGCATAGTGATTTGAGATACAATGCTGGAGTTGTTCTGCTATTCGTGGGTGTAGGGCCTTGAGTTTTTGAGCCAGTATCCATGGACTTCATCAGGATCTGGGGCTTTCCAGTTTGGCATTTTCTTTAGTTGGTGTCTGACTGTGTCTGTCGTGATCTCTGTGAATCTTTGTTTTACTCTCCCTGTTTCTTCTTCCTTGACTTCCTGGAGCCATGTTGCATGTTTGTTGTGTGATACCGGATTGCTCCATATGTTTTCACAGAGTCTCTTACTTGGTTCGGCTTCAGGAATTTCTGGGTGGTTGTCTTCCCCTCTTAATTGGCTGTATAGTCTTTTCTGGTTGGTTCTAAATAGTTTGTTCTGTTGGTATCCCTTATTCCTCTCCCTCCTTCCTTTCGTGTTATGTATAGTCTGTCCGTATTTGCTCTTGCTAGTAGTGCTTTGTGTATTGTCATATGTTTCCTGGTTTTCTGATCTATGCTGCGGAGTTCTGCCTTCGTCCATTCCACTATTCTTGCGCTGTATCTGATTAATGGCAATGCCCATGTGTTTATGGGCTTTTATCATATTTCCGGCGTTGAGTTTTGACTTTAGTATCGCCTTGAGTCTCTGCATATAGTTCTTTCTCCGATCGTCCTCCTTTATCTCTTGGTGTTTTATATCCCCTCCTTCCATTATTCCCAGGTATTTGTATCCTGTCCTCATCTATGTGTTTGATGTTGCTCCCATCTGGTAGCTTTCCCTCTTCAGTTCTCGTTACTTTGCCTTTTTATATGTTGACTAAGGCGCATTTTTCTATTCCAAACTCCATCCTGATGTCCCCAGATACAATCCTTACAGTCTGGATTAGGGTATCTATTTCCTTGATGCTCTTACCATACAGCTTGATGTCGTCCATGAACATCAGATGGTTGATTCTGTTGCCTCTTTTCTTGAGTTGGTACCCAGCATCCATCTTCTGTAGTACTTTTGTCATGGGAATCATGGCTACTACGAAGAGTAGTGGGGACAGTGAGTCGCCCTGGAAGATCCCTCTCCTGATATTAACCTCTGCTAGTTTTATTCCAGAGCTTGAAGTTATTGTATTCCAGTTGCGCATTGTATTTTTGAGGAAGCTGATGGTGTTTTCCTCTGCCCCATATATTTTCAGGCATTCTATTCAGCCATGTGTGTGGTATCATGGTCGAAGGCTTTCGTATAGTCTATCTATGCCATGCTTAGGTTGGTTTTCCTTCTCCTACTTTCTTCATTACCCTTTTGTCTATCAGGACTGTCTTTTAGCCCCTACACTTCCTTCTGCAGCCTTTCTGTTGGTGGGGGATGGTGTTTGTCTCCTGTAGTAATTGTATAGCCTTTCACTGATGATACCTGTTAGTAACTTGTCCACTTATTGTTAGGCAGGTGATAGGCCTGTAGTTATGGCTATATTTTCCCTTACTCTTGTCTTTTTGTACTAAGGATGTTCTTCCTGTGGTCATCCATTTGGGTGCATAGTGATTTGAGATACAATGCTGGAGTTGTTCTGCTATTCGTGGGTGTAGGGCCTTGAAGTTTTTGAGCCAGTATCCATGGACTTCATCAGGATCTGGGGCTTTCCAGTTTGGCATTTTCTTTAGTTGGTGTCTGACTGTGTCTGTCGTGATCTCTGTGAATCTTTGTTTTACTCTCCCTGTTTCTTCTTCCTTGACTTCCTGGAGCCATGTTGCATGTTTGTTGTGTGATACCGGATTGCTCCATATGTTTTCACAGAGTCTCTTACTTGGTTCGGCTTCAGGAATTTCTGGGCGGTTGTCTTCCCCTCTTAATTGGCTGTATAGTCTTTTCTGGTTGGTTCTGAATAGTTTGTTCTGTTGGTATCCCTTATTCCTGTTCATGTACCGTTGGATCTTATGTGCTTTGGCCTTAAGCCTCTGTTTTACATCTTCTATTGTGTTGTTTAGTCCCCTCTCTTGTACTTTGTATTTCTCGTTGAGTTCCTCCCTTGTTTTCTTGCTTCTTAGCCTTTTTTTCTGCCATCTCTTTCAGTTTACTCAAGTCAGATCTCATCACCATGATTTGCTTTTCCAGGCGCCTTTTTCCAAGGAGGTTGCTATTTTGGTTTCTGTTGGGTTTTGTTGTGCTGGTGGTGTTGGTGTTTCGAATCCCCATCAGTTCTGCTACTAATCTTGCTCCTGCATATGCCAAGTTATTTGTTTCTGTGATATTGGTGGTGTGTATTATGCCCATTATTTCATTGACCTCACTTGTTTTCTCCCTTAATTTCTTGGTGTTGTAGGCTTTCATGGAGGGGATCTCTGTTCTCTCTGTATCTGGTTCCATCCATTGTCTAATCTTTTCTACCCATTTCGTCCTCTCTGTTACTTTGTTGGTGTTTCTTCATGTGTCGTTGTTTGATACCTCATCATCCCTGTCGTCTTCTGTGGCATCCTCTCTCAGTTCGTCTTCGTGTAATTCGTTGTCGTGTGACATTTACCTTTCCAGTTCTTCTCTTTCTGTTAGGGAGAGCCAGTTCTTTTTCTTTATGTTCCTTACTTGGTCTGCCAGCCTCTGCTCTGTTTGGGGGTTGTTATTCCTCGCATTCCAGATGTTGACCAACCTTCTTCTATATCCTCTCTCTGTCGGGTTGCTTCTGATGTAGCATCTCCATATTTCCTTATTTTCTTCTCTTGTCCATTTCTTCCTTTTTGCTTCTGTAGCTCCAATCTCAGGCTGTTGATTACTGTCGTTGTGGTGGTCAGTTGCTGGATGACGACCTCCAAGTACCTGACCGTCTTCCCCTTCAATTGGGTTGAATACCTGGTTGCCAGACGAAGCTCCTCTGTTGCCAGAGGGTTCCATTTACGTCGTTGTCGTTTATTCCTTCATTTTTTTTCCATCATTGCTGAGTTTTGCCATTTAACCCATAGCTGGACCCTACCCCATCAGGGATAGGTACTCATTTACAGCTGAGTAGACTGAGGAAATTATGGTAAAGATCCTTTCCCAAGGAATCAACGCCGAGGAGAGTGGTCACCCATCCAACGACTGACCAGCCCCAATGTTGCTTAACTTTACTTAATCAGTCCATTGACGACCTAACCCACTCTGCCACGGCGCCACTTATTATTATTATTATTATTATTATTATTATTATTATTATTATTATTATTATTATTATTATTATTATTATTATTATTATTATATAATATATAAAAAACATTTTTTTTTTCAAAATATAAAAGCTCTGTCTTATGAGAATCGCAATTAATTTTTCCTCTATTTATTCATCGTGGAAAAAAGAAATAAAAATAATGCAACTAGCAAAGCACACCACTAAGGCATGGCCCGCACCGTCACATATCTTCGGTGGTGTTGTTACGCTGAAGCTAAAACAACCAACTCTGATTGATGTTCTCTCTTCCCGTTTGAATAATTCATCAGATGCTGCAATGCAGCGTTGCCAAAACATGAGGATATGAGGCCTGGAAATTTCAGCTTTGGTTTTCAGGTTTCCCTTCCTCATTTTTTTTTTTATTTGAAATTTATTTTCTCTATACCCTTTGCAGACGTACGTGAACATGGTATTTTGAGTTTAATGTAGACTTGCTAACGGTATGTCAACATTTAAACGAACAGAGAGAGAGAGAGAGAGAGAGAGAGAGAGAGAGAGAGAGAGAGAGAAGGGGGGGGGGGGGGCGTAATCCGATGTGATGAAGAAACCGAGTACCCACCGTAAGCTGTTTTGGCTAATTTAATTATTATGATAAGGGAATGATTTACCAGTCATCACATAAGCCCTAATAGCAACCAGTTATATGAGGGTTATATTAATCGGGGTAATTTCCAAGCTGACTTTTATTCGGGATATGCGGCTTCAGTTATAGAGAAAATACACTTATATTTTTTCAATATTTCGTGCTTACTATTGTAAACTGAGGGATAATGAGCTTTTCTTTACAGAGTGAATGGCTACATGTGCTTCACTGTTGGTGTAATCCACGTAAGTCGACAAATCACCAGGTGTGTAATGTTTGCTTCTATAAATTACAGTTGAATTTTTTTCGGAAACAAACCTAACTTACCCAACACAATATCAGTATCAGTACTCCATGGAGAATCGGGACTTAAACACACACACACACACGCACACGCACACGCACACACACACACACACACACACACACACATATATATATATATATATATATATATATATATATATATATATATATATATATATATGTATATTACAAAAGTTAATGCTTGTGGTTAACTTACAATTACAAAAGTTAAAGCTTTTGGTCATGTTTGTGCACTACAGCAATCCGAACTGCTCGACCGATCTAGACCAAATTCCTCTCATGGCATCATTTGAGGCAGCCTAGATAATGGGGTAGGTTTCAAACTCGCACCTCCTTCCCGCCACCCCCCCCCCCCCCCCCCCCCAAATCCTATCTCCCTTCCATTTGTAACTTATGCAATAAATAAACTATACGGATATACCATACCGCATTTCATGTACTTAATGCCATAGAATGAAATTATTGAAAATGCTTTTCTTTCCTCCGATAAATAATTCTGTATCATGGTTTGTGGTAGAGGCGGGGGTGTGTTTAGATTTAGTTGGAATGTGTTTACCTTTAATGGGGGGTGTGTTAGGTTTTGTGAGGAGCGGGGGCGCGTTGTAAATGGGACAGTCACCACAGTAATACCTGGATAAAAGGGAAAGTCAGCAACAGTAATACTTGGGGGACAGTAACCAGAGTAACGCGTGGATAAAATAGATACTCAACACTGTAATGTCTGGATGAAATTGACAGGTGAAACGCATCAGAAAATAGCCTCAGTTAACTGATCTTCAGAAAT
This sequence comes from Macrobrachium nipponense, assembly GCF_015104395.2. Classification (NCBI taxonomy): domain Eukaryota; kingdom Metazoa; phylum Arthropoda; class Malacostraca; order Decapoda; family Palaemonidae; genus Macrobrachium; species Macrobrachium nipponense. The sequence goes on along the minus strand of NC_087201.1, from coordinate 19,054,587 downwards.
GAAATTCTTGTAAAATGAGAGAGCAATGATATGAAATGCATGAATTCATGTTAAAATATTCCAGTCTACGACTTCTATTTTAGCCTGTCCCCAATTGCCTGGGAACCTTCCACGGTTATTCAAGAATTGCGCTGAACCAATTGCATTCAAAGGTAATGAGTCCTTCTAAGAAGAAAAAAAAAAGGAGAACAAAGGCTGGAGTGTGTATGTGCGTGTGTGGAAAAGAGAACATAAGCGAATGTTGTCTTGGCATGAAGAATTCTGACGGTATTTAAGTTTTAAACAAGGAAACTTATGGGATTCATTTTACTTTATGCTAATTAAGTGAATTACTGAGGCCAACCGGCAATCATGTATTTCCTGCAGATCGTAGTTCTTGTTTTTCCTTTCCCATCTACACCTCTTGTAAAGTTCCTTCGTTTTTTCATACACGGATTGTTTAAGTTCTATTATTTAGCGAATAGGTTTTTCTTGGAGAGTTTACTATGATTAAATATACGTATACACAATTGTATTGCTTTTACTTTTCAATTCGTCTTTTGTAGTACCCCGGTCATCACAGTTTTCGTAGAGAGATGAGAAAAATTTAAGTTCGTAAAATTTCTCAAACCCTACTTTTCCTTGAGCTGTGCTCTTAATTTTTTTTTAATCTTCCACGAAACAAACAATTAAGAAAAGGATTTTAACTTTTCGTTAGTTACATCTCTTTAAGAAGAGTTGGTTACTGAAAGTTTTCCCGTAATGTAAGCTCACTGATTTTGTAAGGGCTCCTCCAAATTAATATTTCCATTCAAATACAATGCTCTTTTTCTTAACCCTATTGTTCTGCAGTTCTTGCCTTGGACTATTTCGCGTTTTCTTTTCATAAGACTGAAGTTTCGTGCCCTTTGACTTTTTGTAACTTTATGCTCCAAGTTTAGAGGATTGTTTTCCTGTAGTCAATGCCCCACATAAAAGTAACATGTAATCTGTTATGGTCAAAATGATCCATACTTAATATTTGTATCACTAACATGATAAACTTCATAATACTATAAGGATATATTTGTTTAAAAAATGTTGATGTGGGTTGGAGCGAGTTGTAACTTATTGCGCATCTGGAATATCTTTTGTTTTACCCATATCTCAGTGTCGCACGTTTAGCGGGAGAAGGCGAACTGCCGTAAAATTTCTAACCACTCTGGTACTGCCTAATGTGTTAAGTGGTGGTGGCTGGTGGTGGCAGGTGTTATTCTTGTGGATGTAAACACAAGAATGAAGTCGGTGACATGTAAGGCCGGCAAGTGATGGGATATTTGTTTTGGCAATCTTCCTACTGGGGTTCAAGGCCTGTGATAGTGAGGCCATTGAAGTGAGTGCAATACAGTGTATTATGGATGTTATATGATATTTCAATTGGAATTGCCCTTATTGGTAATTGGATTCTATGTATATGTACAGTAATGTTTAATGATATGAGTACATTTAATTTGATGCCGAGTGCTTTAGTGGCTACAGTACCATAATTTACAGTGGTATTTATTTACATTGCTATAAACAGTTATTGTTAGACATACACATATCAATATGGATTGTTCATGTACTTTACTAGAAGGCTTGTATTAAGGACAAATATTTTTTTTGATAATGAAATTGGGAAAATTAGGGAAAATTCAAAATTTGTATGGCTGGTTGGATTGTATTATTTTTTATTACATGGAATATATATATTTCAGGTTGAAACCTATAGTTGGCAATAAAAACTGTTACTACTTATGGTCCATCCTTGAACATCCCAGTACATTTCAACTTCAACCGCCATGGGTGTGCAAGAGGAACTCGTCGCCCTGAAGAGGAAGAGGGCAATCAGCAAAAGGAAGTTCACCAGGAAGGTAACTATGTGCAATGAAGGAATCAATCGAGGTGATGATTTATCAGTGTTAACGAAGAACTATGAGGAAATGGTTGAAGCCTTTAAATGCCTAGAGTATCAAAATGATGAACTGATACAATTTATATATGAAAAAGAGGATAAGCTAGCCGATAGTAATTTAGAAGAAGCCCAGCAATATATTCTAGATAGTGAAAGATTAAAATGTGAAGTAAGTGCAAAAATATTCAAAGGTGTCCAGGATGTAAAGGCAACAGATAAATCGAAGGTTAAAGTAAAGGCCGGTTCCCACTTGATGAGCTGGAAGCCAAAATTGTGGCTGACAGCCAGTCTGGCTGGCTGGAAGAACACCTGATTGGCTTGTAAGCTTGGCTTGTAGCTTGGTTTGCAAGCCGGTTGTGGTTATGCTTGCATCTCAGTTCCCACTTGACTGTTGATGATGGTTTTTGGCTTCATTCTTTTCGCCCATGCTTTTCTTCAATAGCGACTCTGATTTCTCTTCCTTTGACTTATCAGTAGCGGTTTTTCTTGTTGTACCTCTTCCTCTTCTGCATTTTCATGTGCTACTAGCGATTTCTCGATATTTTCAGACGCATCCTCCTCGAGATTTCCTTCGGTGCTTCTGTGCCCAAATTGAGACAGAAGGAACTTACAAACATTGAGAAGTGGCCACTTGCTGACCCACACTTCTTTGGTAGCCGCTCCACTTTTCACTGTTTTCTTTCCTTTCTGTATTTCTTTTCGGAATCGCTCTCGTACCCCGCCCGGTTTGGTCCATTCGTCTTTGGCCTTTCCTTGATATTCGGGACACTCCTCGTCTATCTGGGCCCACATTTCAGCAATACTTTTGGGCTTTTTGTGATCTGGATGCTGTTTGTCCCATATAGCAGGGGATTTTTCCACCTCTTGACATAGGTGTTCAAAGGTGTCCCAATTAACTACTACTTTTGGTCCCATTTCACTTTAAAACAATCACTGTAATAGTATGTAATTAGTTAATAACATTCAACAAGCCTAATGTGACTGCCAGAAAAAAATGAACTGATTTATTTTTTGCTGGCTGGCACCTCAAAGGTACAAGCACAAAGCAACGAATAAAATTGTTGGCTGGGAGGCAATCGATGATCAGCTGGTAGCTAACAAAAACGAGCTGGCAGCTCAGTTTTGAGCTGCCAGCATGTTTATTGGCTGCCAGCCACAATTTTGGCTTCCAGCTCATCAAGTGGGAACTGGTCTTAAAGAAATTTGAACCACCAATGTTCGAAGGTAATTTAAGAAACTATCCAACTTTTAAGGAAGATAATGAGAATTTAGTTAAGAGTATATACGGTACTGATCCATATGCTCTCAAAATGTGTCTAGGTGGAGAAGCACTTCAAGCAGTGAAGGGCTCAGAGGGTAATTATGATGAAATGATTCAACGTTTGGATGATAAATTTGGGAATTCAAGAAAGATTGTAGACTTAGTGGTTAGTGAGCTTAGATCTCTAAAGAAAATTTATGATGATGATACCAAAGGATTTATTAAAATGGTCGATCAGGTTGAGCAATGTTGGCTTGATTTAAAAAAGGTAAATCTCTCTGATGAACTTAATAGTGCAAACTTTGTCAGCCATATAGAAAAGGTTTTACCTTCACTTCAAAAGAGAGAATTGGTAATTAAAGCAGATGAGGTATCAGTAACTAGCAATCTGTTTCCTGAGTTGTTGAAGTTCTTACAGAAGGAGAGAAAAATTTTGGAATATATGAATTCTAATGTTAGGAGTAGCGGTAGTGATAATAAGGCAACAGTCCATCATGTTGACAGCACAGTTGAGAATGAATCGGAATTGATAAAATTGGTGAAAAAAGTGGGGGAAGAACAAAGTGTAAAAAATAAGGAATTTGAATCTTGTATTGTTAACTTGACAGAAATGGTGAAAGGTATTAAACCTAAGGCGGATAGTAAGGGGATAGGATGCCTGTTACACAATTCAATTGGTTATGATATAACAGAATGTTATAAATTCAATTGTGGTTGTGGTAGCAAAGAAAGATTTGAGATTATAAAGGGTAATGGCATATGATTTAGGTGTCTAAGGGATATTATCTTGCTCGTAGCTGCAAGGTGGGTACATTGTGTGATGTCATTATTGCATTCTGATAGAGTAGAAAATAGTATTCACAAAGCGATATCAGAAAAGGGATTTGCAGTGTTGTTGAATATCAGTATGGTGAATAGTAAGAACATGCCTGTTAATGTACTGTGGGATCCAGGAGCGGATATTTCATTTATAACAAATAGGATGGCTAAGAAATTGGGTTTAAGTGGAAAGCATATAAATTTATCCATGATCAAAGTGGGCAATGCGGTTGAATATCACTCAAGCAACGAATATTGTGTACCACTAATTGATAAATCTGGTAAGGTTTGGAATGTGAATGCTATTGGTATTAATGAAATAACAGCCAAAATCAAGAAAGTAGACTTATCCAGGGTATCTGAACTTTTTGAGGGAATGTCAAACTTAGAGCTGAATCGCTCACATGGGGAAATTGATATGCTTATTGGTGCTAATTATTGTGAAATATTGCCAAGGGTTGTTGAAACAAATAAGGGTCTCCAGTTGCTAGAAAATCAGTTTGGGCTCAGCATATGTGGTAGACATGATGAAATTACCAATCAAGTTAATACTAGTAATCATGTGTTTGTGAGAATTCATAAACTTTTCAAGTTCAGTAAATTTGAATGAAATCTGTATTGAGCCAACAGAAAATCTAAAGGATCAGTTAGATAGATTTTTTGCCTTAAAAGAAATGGGAACAAGGTGTAATCCACAAAGTATCAAATGTATGTGCAGAGATTGTCCTGGACCCAATTATGTAAGTTTGAAAGAAGAAAAGGAAATGAAATTGATTGAGGAAGGATTAACATATGACGAGAAACAGAAATGCTGGTTTGTAAGGTATCCTTGGATAAGAGATCCAAATCATTTGAAAAATAACATAAAGGTAGCAAATGCCAGGTTAAGAACAACAGAGAATAGATTAAGGAAACTTGGGAATGAGTATGCAATAAAATTTCAGAAAGAGTTTGAAGATATGGTTAGAAGGGGAGTAGCTAGGAAATTAACCAATAAGGAGATTCAAGAGTACAATGGCCCAATTCACTATATTCATCATCATGAGGTGTTGAAGCCAGAATCTAGTTCAACCCCAGTGCGCATAGTCTTCAATTCTTCAGCATCTTATATGGGACAGAGGTTAAACGATTTTTGGGCTAAGGGGCCTGATATTTTGAACAGTTTGCTGGGAGTGATGTGTAGATTTAGGCAAGATAATATAGCCATAGTGGGTGACATAGCAAAGATGTACCATACTGTAAAACTCAGCACACTAGATGAACATACACATAGATTTGTATGGAGGGACTTGGATGAATGTAGGCCACCTGATCAGTATGTTCTTACCACAGTAACATTTGGAGATAGGCCCAGTGGTACTATAGCTATGGTAGCTTTGAGACATACATTAGAACAATTCGGTAAGGAATCCCCGGATGTGCAAGATATGATTCTTAATAATACATATGTAGATGATATACTGTATTCTACTGGTGCCATCGAGAACGCAATCAAATTAATACAGGATACTGAAAGGGTATTGTCTCAGGGAAGTTTCAGAATAAAGCACTGGATAGTCAGCGGGCATTATGAAAACTGCAATATAAGAATAATAGAATCTGATAGTGAGAAAATCTTAGGTTTAAAGTGGAATCCTGTAGATGACTATTTTTCCTTTGCTGTAAGACTCAACTTTACACCAAGAATAAGAAAGGTTAAGAGTGGTCCAAATTTAGATATAGGTGAATTTGATAATAAATTTCCAGAAATATTAACACGCAGAAAGATATTGAGTCAAATTGCATAGTTGTATGATCCATTAGGGTTGGTTATACCAGTATTACTCAAAGCTAAGATCTTGATGAGATCCATGATTTCCAAAAGTAACTCGAATGGTGGTGGAATCTAGTGGGATGATCTACTTGATGATTCCATGATGAACGAATGGAAAGCGTTTTTCAAAGAATTGTATGGACTGCAGTCATTAACTTTTTGAAGACCCTTAAAGCCATCTAATGCTTTTGGTAAGCTGAACCTAGTAATATCTTCTGATGGTAGCACGCAAGCATATGGGGCTTGTGCATATGTGGCTTGTGCATATGTGAGGTGGCAAATCAGTGATAATAAGTTTAAATCAAGTCTGATAATGGCAAAAAATAAGATTGCGCCAGTGAAACAAATGTCTATTCCTCGTCTAAAATTATGTGGTGCTCTCATAGCTGCTAGGTTGAGAGAACTCATACTAAAGGAGTTTTGATGGGAGTTTGAGTCAGTTTATCACATAGTTGACTCAACAAATGTAAGATCACAAATTCAAAAGGAGTCCCATGGATTCAACACATTTGTTGTGGTACGCATTGCAGAGATACAAATAAAAACTGATTCAAGGGAATGGTGGTGGGTTGATTCAATTCAAAATGTTGCAGATATGACCTCTAAACCGTGTAGTCCAGAAAAAATTGGTGAAAATTCTGCCTGGCAAAATGGACCAAAATTCCTAACATTACCAATTTCAAAATGGCCTATCAAACAAGATTGTGAAAATGAACTAACTGATAGAGTAGGTGTTGCCATGGCTGTTGCTAAAGTAAGTCAGAACCATGTTATACACATGATTGATGTTAATAGATTTAGTGATTATTACAAACTACTAAGAGTTACATGCAGGGTAATGAATGTTTTCAAATGCAGATCCTTTAAGGGCATGCTGAGGGAACCAACAGTTCAAGGAATTATTAAAGCAGAACTAATGTGGGTTAGAGAGATGCAAAGGGACATGACTGATTGGAAAGTGAGGTTCAGAAGATTAGGACCTTCAATTAAGAATGGAGTCATAGTAGTAGGACAACGAATTTCTAAGTGGCTAAAGGAAAATTGGAATAGAGAAGACTATATGTTGCTACCAGCAAATCATCCAGTTACTAGATTGTATATATCATATGCACATGGGGTTGGCCATGCAGGCATAGAGACTATTTTGGCAAAATTACAAAGAAAATTCTGGGTTCCAGGGGCCAGAAAAATAATAAAGGCAATAAAAAATCAATGTGTGACATGTAAGAAGTTAACAAAGAAATTAGAAGACCAATGCATGGGTCAAATGAGGACAGAAAGAATGAAACCTGCTCCACCTTTCTATTACACAGCCATAGATTTGTTTGGACCCTTAACAATAAGAGACACGGTTAAAAAGAGAACTCATGGTAAAGCATTTGGTGTTATATTTTACTGTTTAGTTACTAGAGCTGTTCACTTGGATTTGGCTGAAAGATACAGTACTGATGATTTTCTGACCACATTTCAAAGGTTTATTGCTATTAGAGGAGCTCCTAAAGTTATATATTCAGATAAGGGAACTCAGTTGATATCAGCAAGCAAGAAAATAGAAACCATTGGAGAAAAGGAAGGGGTAACTTGGATCTTTAATATGCCTAGTGACGCACCTTGGTATAATGGGGCAAGTGAAGCACTGATCAAATCTGTCAAAAGGTGTCTTTGTATTAAGTGTGATTCTGTGTTGAATTTTGAAGAGTTACAAACTGCTTTGTTTGGTATTGCTAATCTGAAGAATGAAAGACCAATTGGAACAAAACCTGGATTTAGTTTAGGGTTGGGGGGCTACCTCTGTCCCAATGATCTGTTGCTTGGTCGGTCCACTTGCTTTTGTCCAAGTGGGATGTACGATATTAGTGGGGATCACAAAAGGAGATTAAAGTTTATACAAAGTATAATAGAATCCTTCTGGAAAAAGTGGCAATGAGACTATTTTCCATATTGTTAATCAGGCAGAAATGGCATACAACAAGGAGGAATGTAAGAGTTGGAGAAGTGGTACTTGTGCAAGATAGTAATGTTGTGAGAGGGGCATGGAAGCTAGCACAGGTGATTAGAGCTGATCCAGGACAAGATGGCGTTGTCCGAGATGTTGATTTAAGGTATAAGATTATGAAGCATGGGAAGGGATATGATGGTGAAGTGGATAAGATTGTGTAGATCAGTACACAGGTTGGTGGTGTTATTACCAATAGAAGAACAATGTAATCATACGTAGTTTACCCTATTGGATAGGGTATCGGTAATTTGTCACTAATGGTGGGGGAGTGTATCACTAACATGATAAACTTCATAATACTATAAGGATATATTTGTTTAAAAAATGTTGATGTGGGTTGGGAGCGAGGTTGGTAACTTATTGCGCCATCTGGAATATCTTTGTTTTACCCATATCTCAGTGTCGCACGGTTAGCAGGAGAAGGCGAACTGCCGTAAAATTTTCTAACCACTCTGGTACTGCCTATTGTGTTGAGTGGTGGTGGCTGGTGGTGGCAGGTGTTATTCTTGTGGATGTAAACACAAGAATGAAGTCGGTGACATGTAAGGCCGGCAAGTGATGGGATATTTGTGTTTGGCAATCTCCTACTGGGGTTCAAGGCCTGTGATAGTGAGGCCATTGAAGTGAGTGCAATACAGTGTATTATGGATGTTATATGATATTTCAATTGGAATTGCCCTTATTGGTAATTGGATTCTATGTATATATACAGTAATGTTTAAAAATATGAGTACATTTAATTTGATGCCGAGTGCTTTAGTGGCTACAGTACCATAATTTACAGTGGTATTTATTTACATTGCTATAAACAGTTATTGTTAGACATACACATATCAATATGGATTGTTCATGTACTTTACTAGAAGGCTTGTATTAAGGACAAATATTTTTTTTGATAATGAAATTGGGAAAATTAGGGAAAATTCAAAATTTGTATGGCTGGTTGGATTGTATTATTTTTTATTACATGGAATATATATATTTCAGGTTGAAACCTATAGTTGGCAATAAAAACTGTTACTACTTATGGTCCATCCTTGAACATCCCAGTACAATATTCATTGTAGTTATTTTCCGCTACTGTGCATTTTATTGCTTTGTCAAATTGCTTTTTCTTGATAAAATCTTACCAAAGCATCAAGTATGGATCGTATGTTGGAAATAGCAATTTAAAGCCACAGCCTAATTGGCAGAAATATGCAGTGATGTCTTATATTGATGATTTAGGCACTTCTCAGGGCAAATCAAAGAAATTTAAAGAGAAACTTAGCTAAATATAACAGGCTTGTAGTTAGAGACTAGTAAAATGTTATTACTGAAGGCCCACCCACTTACTGATAATGCAGTATGACTACTTTACTAGACACCCAGCCCATATGCTTTATGAATGAAGACTCGGATGTTGGTAGAAGTAGTAAATGGAATTCTTATATTGTTTCACACACTCAAATACCTATTTATTTTTTTTAAGGATTTAAAGTTACACATTCTTTCAATTTCAATGTATGTATTGCTTATTGTACAAGAGGGCCAAATATCTGTGTTTCTGTGATCATTATCATACTATTAGGAACCCTGCTATTACGTCTGATGTCATAGTTTACGTCACAACTAGCCTCTCTCTGAGTTTCCCTTGAAATTTCTTTGAATGCTCTGATAAGCGCATTAATTATCCACATTGGACATCACTGCTTATTTTTGCCAATTAGGCTGTGGCTTCAAATTGCTATTTCCAAAATACGATAAATATACAATGCTTTGTAAAGATAAATCGACGGCAATCTATTAGACACGGCCCTGAAATGCACAGTAGTGAAGTCACTCATTCATCCATGCATTCGTTTTCTTAAACTATAAGACATTCATATGGAATTTCTCGCATTTGTTTGCCAGGTGGAAATCCTACAGGGAAAGAAGATTCTGTAAACCTTTCATAGGAAAATGCATCGACCATGAGTAGGTAAGGCTTTCTGTCCAGGTAACATTGTTTACATCGATTTATAAACACTCACGGGGTATAACGGTATTAGGTGGTTGAAGATGGCAAAGGACATTTGGAGTATCTGGCATTTCTTTCATGTGCCAGACAGTCCCTACCTGTTACAGTAATCATCTTTTATGGTCAGGATAATGTTGGCAAAGGAAATGATTATATGCATTCAGAAAATGTAGTCAATGAAAGTGATCTTCTTTCCGTGGGTGGTTAACTCTATGTCAGTCATCCTGGTTAAGAACAAACTTCTGCAAAGAAAAAGTTTACTTCCAAAAACAGGAATGTATGATTTGCAGAATAAAGCACACTAGTAGGCAGGAAATGGCAAAAATTATTGTGACCAAAATCCTGGAATCACCCGTCCATGCGGCATTGAGAACTCCAGACATATCATCTGCAGTTGAATTGTTCATTACCCCAAAAATATTGAATTTTATTTCAGAAATCACGAACAAAAAAATTGTGGCTATTAAGATATTCCAAGCTTCAATGCATATAGAAACGTTTGTTGAAGCTTTCTAAGTTCATTATATTGAAAGATGAATAGTCTGGAGCACCAAGGATATGCACGGACAAACTGGAATCTAATAGAGGTGTTTGGAATGCCTGGGTAGAGAGACTAGTTCTTATGTATAATGCATCATCAACTTTTTCCCTGGATAAACAACTGGCTCCCTTCAGATAAAACCTGATAGACACCAGACACAGCTGTGGGCATCGTGCTATACACTTTGAAGTATAGAATGGTCATAAAGATGAGTCAGTCTAATGTGAAAGTGGGAAACATAGGTCATTGCAACTTATAGAAGACCTCTAAGGAAGAAATGTATCTTGTGATGGCTTTTCTTGCAGCTGAGGCTTGGCCAAGGAACTGAAAGCATGCAACCAAATCGTCAGAAAAAAATTCAACAAGCCCCGATTGAGATCTGCAATCCTAAAGGAATACGCTACCCTTCCGTGGTACCATGCAGACGTCGTTATTTCATATTGGTTCAAAAAATGGCAAACTGGTAATGTTGCGTAGCATGCATGAATGTGTAACCTACACTGACAAGGGACAAGAGAGACTCCACAACTAATGTATTGTTGGCTATCTAGGCAAGCGTGTTACAACTTATGGATTGAAGCCTGCAAAATGTCCGAGTAAGAGATAACCTATGGTTTTGTTTTATTACATAAACTAATATTTCTGCTTTTACTGTTTTCGAACTATAGATGATAGTGACGGCAGATGCTACCTCCAAAAGTATTTTATCCCATTAATTTCGACTGGCCTTAGTAGAACTATTTTTATTATTTGGCCTTGCTTTGCCAAGAACGCCATATGCACGGAAAGTGACTGAAATGACAAGACCTTTGGTAGATGTTGACCATTTACAAAAGCTACAATAATACGTTGTTATATTTGCAAAGAAGACGAAAAAATACCGGCAATTTGTTGTCTTCAAAAAGTAGCAACATTTAAGAGAAATAATTGTAACAAAATCCTAGACTTCAGTAATGTACGGTGGCTGGGATGGTGTGCTCTAAATGAGTCACATCCTCGGAGCAGAGCCGGGGTATGCAAAATAATCAATAAATTACTTAAAAGAAAAAAAAAACTCAGCTTCATGCAATGGGCCAATTTTGACTCGATCATAGTAATGTTAGATTTGGACAGAACAGAAAGGTTAATAAAAGGACTTAGTGAACCTTGTTTATTTATCATGTAGTTTCAATATATCTGTTTCTTTCTTTGCATACATATTCGTTAAAAGATCGCAACTTTTTCAAGGCCGCAAGTTTAATTTCTTTTTATGCAAAGAGTATTCGCCTTTTCTTCACAGAATAAAAACAAAATAACTCGTTCATCGCTCCTATTCCAGTTTCATACCTTATGGAATTTTTGCAAACTAAAAATGATGCCTGTTTTCGTTTCTAACAATCTTATAAGCCACTTTTCTCTCTATTTTGAACATTGTTCTTCAAGAGCAGTATGCGTTCATCAACTAATCTTATTGATTCTGATAGGGTTCACCGACCTTCAACCTTCTTAAAAAACAGTTGAATAATTCCCCCTTATCTCAGGCAAAGAGGGTGAGACGATATTATTATTACATCTGCAATGCGATTCTCACTAACAAGGGCAGGGACCACTCATGCAAACAAACTTTGGAATTTCATCTGGAACAACTTAGCATTCGACCGAACGGAAAACCTGAATCCATGCTAATAAAATGTACTTCAGACGCCCTGAAATCTCTTCTCTTCTCTGCAACAGGGCACCCGCGGATCGAAAGGGGATGTCCGATTGATTGCTCAGTAAACTCTGAGTTTGTTTTGCGTGCTGAGCTGATTTTTGCCTGGAAATATTGTGTTCAGGATCTTCAAGTTGATCATAATTTAATAGACGAATAAATCTAAAGGCGAGGATCCTAGAACCGACCTTCCAAAACTACTCAACAATGCGTGATCCGACCTCCAGCTACTTAGAGCGCAAGCTAAAAGCTACGGTCAAATAGAGCGTTGTTTCACCAACGAAAATTTGAATACATTTTCTATGTATTTTATTATAAATAATTGTTCTGTGCTGTTTAACATGCAAATAATTTACTTCATACATTTTCATTCAAATTAATAAATCATAAATTCCTGTATCTTTAACTCAACGCGAAACACCTTTTTCAGACCTTTTTAGGCTTTTCTTTAAGCCTTTACTACACCCCAACAACATCAACAAAGTGGTTTGTAGGGTTACTCCCAGAGAAAGCGAAGACGGCGTTTCGAAAACATGCTTTTAAAACTAAAGCCTCATTCCGGTAGTGTCTGGATTCACGGGCATTAAAGCGTAAGAGATACAATAAGAAAATATTCGATCCTGGTCTTCCATCCTTATAAACAGAGATGAAGACATGTGCTAAACCATGGCCACCGAGAGAGAAGGCCGGCTCGATGGGGGCGCGAAGCAGGGAAGGTAGTCCGATGGTTGTGCTTTAATCCGCATCTCGGATAAACTTTCTTAAACATTTGTGATGCCCTCTTGACTTCCTATGGTATAATTGATAATAACTCATAGGAAATAGAAGAAATTACTTGTGGTTGATATATGAAAGAATTAATTATGGATGATAAATAAAAGAAGTAGTTTAAGGATGATAGAATTATAATGCTAGTAAAAAAAATAGACATCAAGATAAAGTTTATATACATGTAAGTAAACAAAAAGAAGCAGTGACTTTACAAAGCATAATCATAATCATAAATTGGTGCTATAAATATGGAATAAACAAAAATAAAAAAAATAATGATAATTTACTCTCTAAATTATTATTTGAAATGCTGGAAGTATTATTTTTTCGTAACAGTCTCCAACTTTCTTTTTTTGGTTAAGTTTTTTCTTGCTACAATCGAGTTATTTTCCTGACAACAATAATTATTCATTAATACATTTGTAGAAGCCCATATCATCATTTTCTCTATCTGTTCAGTTGCTGTGTCCTGAGTCGCAAATTCATTTGGAAACAGAGCCTCATCGTCTACAAGAATATTATATGAGTGCTGAGGCAAATTTTCTCTGGTCATTACAAGTTCTGAATTGAGGTATTTGTGTTAATTTATTGATTATTATATAACAATACATAACAATATTTTGCTGCCGTATCATGAGGGATA
>NC_087201.1:19008975-19035639 GCF_015104395.2 Macrobrachium nipponense | reverse complement strand
CTTTTAGAAAATAAAAAAATTATTTTCCTGATATGTAAAGTACTTGAGAGAGAGAGAGGGAGGGAAAAGAGAGAGAGAGAAGATCGAGAGAGAGACAGAGAGAGAGAGAGAGAGAGGGGGGGGGGGGAAACTGAGGTATTTTCACATCGGTAAACAAACAAAGGATTTTACTGTAACATAAAGTATGCTCGTTTAGTTCTTACACCCATTTCATATTCATGTACACAAATAAAGATATAATTATAATTCCATTAATACATTCGTTTCTTTTAGAAAGTAAAAATTATTTTCCCTATTCTTTTGGTAGTAGGCTCAATCAGCTGTTTTAGATTTAGCTAACCTTATGCCAGCACGGGCTCTTGCTCACAGGGCAGCCCGTAAGTTTTGAAAAGAAAACTGTGCCTGCTTTGTCTATCCGTCCGCACGTTTTTCTGCCCGCCCTCAGATCTTAAAAATTACCAAGGCTAGGGGGCTGCAAATTGGTTGGTTGATCATCCTAGCTCCAATCACCAAACTTACAAAATTGCAGTCCTCTAGGCCAAGTAGTTGTTATTTTATTTAAGGTTAAAATTAGCCGTAACATGCGTCTGGCAACGCTATATGGCAGGCCACCTCTGGGCCGAGCGAGAAGCTTCATGGGCCATAGCTCATACAGAAAACTCGATTGCGCTGAAGAAACTTCGGCGCATTTTTTACTTTATTTTTTTACACATAGTACAATGATATTATATCAATATAAGAATGCAGTATAAATGGATTCTGTAAGTAAAATAAGAAACCCACATTATGTAAATCCATACATCCACTATTATTCTAATAATTAATCATAGTAATCAAGGAAAGAAGGCTTCTTATTCTTCTATGTTTTAAGAGCTGTACCTCTCTGCAGCCCTGAATTTCTTCAGAAAGAGTTTGGAAACATTTCTAGTATATCAGAAAAATAACCCAAATATTTTGTTGAATATGGTTTGCAAAAGGCACAAAGAACATTTTATTCAGTAACTACCTGGTTGGCTTTTAACCATCAACATATACATATTTTGTCATATAGTGATCTTCCAAGTAGGGTTCCAAGTTTTTGCAAGAATTTTAGTATTAATGTTGTTTTGAAATTTTTAAATACCTTGAAAACATACCAAATATTATTCTCTCGGAGTTTTTCAGAGTTGCTTATAAGGTTAGTTGCGTGAATTGCGAGTGTTTTTATATAAGACAATCTAGCAAGGGACTAGAAACAAGAATTAAATAACACATAACACAAATATAGTGTGAGAACGGGACAAATGTGGAATGCTTTAGTTTTACACATTAGTCGGTTTAATCAGTTCACTGGGACGGGGCAAAAGTTGTTTAACGTTGCAGCAATATAACTTGCAGAAGTGTTATCAAATCCGATTTGATTAAATATCACAGTGACTTATTGAATGCAGGTCAGGGTATGTACAATCTACATGCATTTGTTGTTAATGAGATTTTTAAGATTGTTTCTTTTTAATCACCTGTTGAGCTATGTCTCCCTGTTCATTTAAGTTCACACTCAAAAAGTACACGTCACTGCAGCTGTTGATTTCAGAATAAAACACACCTCTTAGTATCTTCTTTTCTCTGTATATATCATTTCCATCTTGCCCTCTTTGAGTCATGTAGTTTACTGCATGGCATCTAAGCTTTGAGTTGTCTGGTTAACTTAAGAGCTGTTGCTCCCCTTACTCTCAGTTGTTGACTGCCGATACATTTCGAAGACTGCGTGTGCTGAGCAATTTATCGGCGTTGAATAGACACAGTTCTGTTCCTCTTCTTTACCAAAATTGAAGTTGTATCTGTAATTAGGTGAACTCATACGTTAGACCGAAATGAGACCATTAGCATCGTCTTCTTTGGAGATGCGTGTTTTTATTCCCAACGGAAATTCCTCGAGATTACAGAGCAAAAGGTCCATGGAATCAGTTCGAAATGAGAAAAAGAACAGAATGCAGATAATGGCATTCTATCCAATTTCCATAAACTTCCCCTCCGGGAATGGGCTCGTGAAGTTGTCTGACTCTTACAACTTTACAATTCAACCTGATAATTTGCCTTTTTTTAATGATTAAGTCTCTTGATAAGAAATTAACGCCCAGCTACCTGACAGGAGATCAGGGTACTTTAAACTAAAGATATACAATATCTCACTCATCACGTTACGAACAAAATGTTAAATGTTCAGTCATTCAGTAACGCACTGAATCAACGTCGGCAACTTGACTATAAAAATGAGATTTTGAGTAAAGCCCAGCTGCGGTCACATACCGAAGGTCAAATAGATTCGACCATACTTTAGGAAAATGCTAGGTCGAGCATCACGCGCGGAACCTTATTGTGAGCAGGAAGGAGTGACCGATAAAGGCCCATAAATCTACCTTTTAACGAAGCACTAAATCACAAAATAAAGCCGAGGGGCCGAAGTGGATGCAGAATTGCTTATAAGGCGCCGAAGAAGATGAATAGAGGCGAGTTATTTGATGGAAAAAAAGTAAACATATGAACAATGAGAAGGCAAAGAATGACGCAGGAAGAACTCGGGAAAGAGAGATGAGAGTGGGGGCCATAAAAGAAGGGATGGACAGGAAGACATGGTAAAATAGGAG
The DNA here is from genome assembly GCF_015104395.2 of Macrobrachium nipponense. Taxonomy (NCBI): domain Eukaryota; kingdom Metazoa; phylum Arthropoda; class Malacostraca; order Decapoda; family Palaemonidae; genus Macrobrachium; species Macrobrachium nipponense. The sequence goes on along the minus strand of NC_087201.1, from coordinate 19,033,012 downwards.
GAAGGAAAAAGGACGTAGTACTGAAAAGATGAGTGGAATAAAGAAGAAGAAAAAATAATAATCCAAAAATGAGATGAAAGACGAAATATGAAAAGAGAAAAAGCCTTTGAAACGAAGGCTTTGCTTTTGTTTAATTGTACCAGTTGTCTTTTTTATTTTACGGACTGATCCGCTTAACGATTATGTGCCTGCTGTAAGGAGTTTAATTATATGGAGTTGGGAAATGTGAAATAACCAAAACTTATTTATTCACGCTTTATATATTTATCCAATACCACAAACACATATATATAAATATATGCATACACGGAGGTGTATGTGTATATAAATACAAATAAACTACACACACATACACGCACACACATGCACACACACACACACACACACATATATATATATATATATATATATATATATATATATATATATATATATATATATATATAGTGTGTGTGTGTGTGTGTGTGTGTGTGTGTGTGTGTGTGTGTCTTTATGTATTTATATACACATACACCTCCGTGTATGCATATATATATATGTGTTTGTGGTATTGGATAAATATATAAAGCGTGAATAAATAAGTTTTGGTTATTTCACATTTCCCAACTCCATATAATTAAACTCCTTACAGCAGGCACATAATCGTTAAGCGGATCAGTCCGTAAAATAAAAAAGAACAACACACACACACACACACACACACACACACACACACACACATATATATATTATATATATATATATATATATATATATATAGTATATATATATATATATATATATGTATATATTCGCATGAACTTTTGAAACCAACAATGCTGTCTGATGACAACAATGTTTTTCAGATATAATGTACCAGAAGATCAGAGGCGCGTCTAAGGACCCATAGTGGGGTCACGTGTGTGCGCTCGTGTGTGTGTGTGTCTGTGTATCTAGACGGAAAAAACCAACGCTTTGTTCTTATAACTGACGAGGAAGTATACTTAGATTTGGCAAGAGAAACCTTATTACTTGTTAGAGACACACCAATCAGTAAGGAAGCAATCTGTTATTAAAAAAAAATGAAAAACTTAGGAAGATAACAATGGACGAAGTCTCACAGACTCCTCAGCTCAGAAACGTCTGTGTGATTCAAAGGTGATGTCACGAGAAGCTACAATATTCAGGTGATGAATCTGAGTGCAAGACGAATGATAGGAAATCCCAAAACGTTTATAGAGTATATAGAATAAGATCACCGTAGCGGGGTAGTGCCGTCAGTGCACCTCATTCGGTGCAATGTAGGCATGACTTAAGGCTCTTTGCAGCGTCCCCTCGGCCCCCAGCTGTAACTCTTATTCCTATTACTGTACCTCCGTTCATATTCTCTTTCATCCATCTTACTGTCCACCTGCTCCTAACAGTTGTTTCATAGTGCAACTGCTTGAGGTTTTCCTCCTGTAACAGCTTTCAAACCTTTTACTGTCAATTTCTGTTTCAGCACTGAATGGCCTTAGTTGCCCCAGTGCTTGGCATAATGCCAGACATCTCTATATAAATAAACAATATAGAATAAGATATAATGAGTTACAGAGATATGTCTATGTGTCTATGACTATAAGAACTTATGGGAACTAAGCTAAAGAAAGATAACGTAATATTACTACTCGTGAAGACTAAGTATCCACTGCGTAGAGGAACAGGAGAGAAAACGGTCATATGGAATTATAAACACGTTCCGAACTAATTAGAGACACGCATTCTGGACGCGTGAAAAATAATTCATATCGATTTATTGCCCCACTCATTCTGCATTCACTATTCGGCCGGCCGTGTCATGGAACCGTTCCAACTGAACTTACATTTCCGCTATTGGGCGTCTTTCTTTTCATTATTATTATTATTATTATTATTATTATTATTATTATTATTAATATTATTATTATTATTATTATTATTATTATTATTATTATTATTATTATTATTATTACAAATCAGTTATGGTAATAAGACCCGACAAATTTTACTATGTTTTGACGAAGATATTTGAGAAAATGGATGTTGGTCGATAGCTCATAATCAGTGTTTTATTATTCGTTTTTAAAGAGATATAAAATGTTAGCAGCGTAACTCTAGATTTGGCTGATTTACATGAATGGTAAAATACCGTATACTAGTAAGAGAGAGAGAGAGAGAGAGAGAGAATTACCCTTAGGCCGTCTTTTCACGGAATGAGAAAACTTTTTAATTGTAAATGAACTCTAAGGTCGCAGAGTGTTCGTTACTCCGATGCACATCTTGACTCGGGTAATTAAGGAAGCCATTACGTATGGAATCTATATAATTTTTTTTTTATTTCTTGTATTTTTCACTATGCGTCGTTGTACAAGAACCAAGCAATCTCATCATCTTCATAGCCTTATCTGGAGATTTATTTTGAATTTGATTTTTGCACTAGAACATACTTTAGCTCTGTGAATGTCAACATCGCCTGCTTCCTATTTGGGCGAATTTTCCAGCCAGTTTGTCAACAAGACGAAAAGTTTTGCTTACTAGTAACTTGAGGCCTCGAAATACCAAGTAATATATAACTTTCAAGTCTTCTCTTATACTAAATGAAAGGTTTTAAAACTCATTTCAGCAGAAGGAATAATTTATGAGAGAAAAAGCTAAATGTGATGAAGTTTACTGTTAGCACTCTGCCACTTCATTTACAAACTTACTAAAAAAAATAATGACGCATAGGTTGTGAAAGTCAAATCTCCCATTGAATGACCCTTGCAGGATTCAGTTACACAAATTCCAATTACATTATGGCGAACCCTCAAAACAATTAGGTGGATAATAAATGCAAAAATCTTATGAGTTTCTTCTCCAAAAACAAAGATTTAATAGCTACTGTTCAGAGAATCATTCATAAAATACTCAGTTCATTAAGAATTCTCTTGTAAAATATAAGTTGTGCTCATTGAAGGTAAGCAACTCACCAGCGGCCAACATAATGGATTGAAAATTCTCCTTCCTCCATAATTCATTCACAATTAGATTCAATCTGGATGGCAACATAAAATTGTGATCCCACGGCAACTTATAGAAAGTTTAGCAATCGTTTCTCAACATCCCAAAGTATCCAAAGCAAGAAAAAATATAAAACCCATTTCTCTACGCAGATTTTCAACTCCATACACAGTTATTCTGTAATTCAACCCAAACATTCTTGTCATAAAAAAAAATCTGATTTTCTCTTGCTCGGTGAGTCAGCCTACAAACTGCTTTGTTGTTGTTGTTGGGGGTAGGAAAGGTCTATGGAAGAGCCTAATAAGGTCTGAAAAGTGTGTTTCGCATTTAGTTAAAGATGCAGGAAATTTGGGAGAGGATACTAATGATTTATTTCTTCGAATGAAAATGTAAAAAATAAATAATGTGCATGTTACACAGTACATAAAATTATTTCTAATAAACTGTAATGTATTTATTTTTAGTTTGGTTGGTGAAATAAGGCTCTATTTGACTGCAGATTTTAGCACGTTTTAATTTACTTTAAAAGTTTGGAATATAATGTTTACAACTTATGTGTAAGGGGGAAAATCTTGTACACGTCCAGAGTAAGCTGGAGGTCAGATCATGCCTTGTTTTTTTTCTTTTTTATTATTATTACTCTAATAATAAAAAATTGTAACCTATATTGTCGAGTCTTCCCTTGTCATTGCAGACGTTGTTAGGAACTTGTGATGGTAATGAATTAGTTGTTAAGAAAGTTAGCGTAATCACTGAATCTAGATCTAAAGATAAATTCAACCTCTCTGTTAATGTACATCTATTTTATAATCAGGAACACGATGCCGAAGAGAAGCAATTCATCACATCAATGAAACATAATGCAAAACCAACAAACAGATGACATGGCAATGAAATACGACCTGCATTATCCGTCACTTACAAGACCTAAGAGGGCCAAGAATGAGCTGTTGATATAAAATGTCAGGTTTCCTTTTAGCCGATATCAGATTCACGACTCTCTCGCCTTACTTGGCAGGCGTCTTCCTTGATGATGCAAGGCCCATTAGCATACAATCAATCGATTCAACTGCAGCGTTTACGAGAGTCTGGGATTATTTGATTGTTTGTCTTGAGATTAAACAAGTAAACCGAAAAACCTGCCGTCTTGTCCCAAGGGTGATCAAAGTGGTTTTATTATGCATTCAACATAAAGCTGAGATAGACATCAAAGTCTCCTTGTAGTAAGCTGCGTTTTAAATTCAGCTTTAGAATGTGTTGTTATCTGCAAAGGTCCTTGGCTTGCTCAGAAGAACGTTAAGCCTTGTATCACATAAATGCAAAATAGGCACACACGACTTCCACAGGCATAGTTGTTTGTAAGATGCGTCAAGGTTAATAATTTATTTATTTGTTCGTTCATGCTCTGTCTGGGCTCTAGCAGGGCTTTGTGTTTATAAGTACTTATTTCTTTATTACGTTTTTATTTGGGATTGTGTTTGGGGAACGTTTCGTTCGTTCTGCAGTAAGGGGAGTTTAACGTTAAAACGTTTGTAAATGTTATTTTATAAATTGGGTTTCTAGAGAACTCCGAAAATAATAAGCAACAACTTTCAGGAGCAGAAGAGAAAAATGTAAGTTTATGCAGAAGTTTTTCTCACATTGAAATAGATTAAAATATGTTCTTGTAATAGGCAGAAATCATCATTTCTTACCTCGATCTTCTAAAATAGATGATGCAGTAGAGGTCATATGAAATTAAATCAAGGTCTTAAGATTCAGTTATTGTGAAAAATACTTATTAATTGCGTTTTCAGAGCAATATAGTGTTTTTTTTTTCTACCCTAGATCTTACCATGACTGATAAAAAGAGTATTTCTCTGATCAATTTAAATCAAAGATTGGGATATTACAGTTTCTGGATTACAAATGAAATAATTGGAAAACTAATACCAAGATGATTTCTAATTTCCTGTCATCAAATGATAAAAAGAGTATTTCTCTGATCAATTTAAATCAAAGTTGGGGTATTACAGTTTCTGGGTTACAAAAGAAATAATGGAAAGAATAATACCAAGATGATTGTAATTTCAGTCATCAAATGCATGTAAGTGTAGTAAATAACCTTCCATTCCATGGATGATACAAGCTGAAATTTGATATTAATAAACCATGATAATATTTTGGAGAGTGACACATTCTTGCAAAAGGTTTCATTGAAAATAATGCTGCACGCTATGTTATTTTTTTTGTTTTCATTTCTGTGCAGCATTTATAATTTAGGAGCTGAAATATTTATCTAATCATGAAAATCAGGGAGTGCACGGTATTCAGGTATTTATCGTTAACTCGGGGAGTAAGCTACAATACTTTGTTGTTCTTGCTGTTGTTCTTGGGGGGTGGGGGGGGGGGGGGGGGGGGGGGGGCGGCGGAAAAGGTCTACGGAGGAGCCTAAAAATATTTGAAAAAGGTGTATCGCGTAGAGTTAAAAATATAGGAATTGTAGGATAGGATATATATGATATATCTATTAGAATGAAACTTAACAAAATAAAAAAAGTGCGTGTTAAACAGTAGCAAAAATTATTTCTAATGAAATATAGCGTATTTATTTTAATTTTCTTTGGTGAAACAGTGCCCTATTTGACTGTAGATTTTAGCATTCCGAGTAAGCTGGAAGTCGGATCACGTGTTGGTTTTACTTACACCAACGTTCAGCAAATCAGGTAACAAATAACTTCAATTTATCATCCTTATGCAGAAAGATATGAGCACAGAGAAGACGCAGAGCACAATGGATTACTGACAGGCCTTGGAGGTGTTTATGTGGTGGTGCCAAATGGACAAGTGGTCTCACTGACATCGTGATTTTTGCTGTTGACTGGCTGGATGTGTATCTCGTGATGATCATCAAGATTTTGAATCCTTGTGGATATGGCCTCACTATATTAGTAGGCGGGGGAAATGTCTTTTGAGTGACAGAGGCAGAATGGTTTAGGCCGAAAATGGGCATTGCCACAAGGATTCCTAGGCATCTCTTATTTGGAGCTGTATCTGTAACCTCAGTGAACTCTAGATCGAAGGACCTGATCTAAGTTCAGTTTGGACGATATGACCATTAAATTCACTATTCCTGAAGATGCCTTCAGATCTCTTTTGAACATATGTATAGAAGGCAAATCCACACATGAATGGTGAAGCAATGGACCGTCCTTTCCACTAGTTTAGATGGGCATAGCTGAAGAATGTATTTTCCACCTCATACCGAAAACTACCTCACACATCCGATATGCTAAGGACACCGAGGCAACATCAACCATCTTCAGAGAATGTTCAAGAAGCGAATGTGTACTTGGAACAGCACAGAGTGGAAGCTTCCATTAATCGACGTCCTCATCATCGAGAAAGGCACAAGGATGGCGCAGTGTCTATCAGGAACTCAGCTGCATAGGGCAAGACCCAGCTAACAACAGCTTCTCAAGTATAACATTGATATACAAATCATGAATACCCTCAACACTTGGCACACTCCGGTGGCCTCAGTTCCTTCTATGGTATCACATCATAGATGAAAAATCTATGATAAAGTGCACATGAGGTCCAAATATCAGGACAGCAGGCCTTCAGACGCATCATCTAGTGCGACATTATATTTGTCTTAGGTAACGAGAGCCCAAATGAGATATAAATGATCTACTATCTTTTCCTAATCTCTGAAAAAGACAGACATTCACAAATCCAGTTGCCCATAATCCAGCCCATATAACGGCATGACTAAAACGTCCCTTTCGATTCAATTACATTTGCATTCCACTTTCAAGTTGTTATCAGGAGAACATTGCACCACGTCGATATTCTCAAAGATTAGCTGCAATCTCTCTCTCTCTCTCTCTCTCTCTCTCTCTCTCTCTCTCTCTCTCTCTCTCTCTCTCTCTCTCTCAGAAGTGAGATAGCTAATTAATGCACCGAATGGATAATTGTTTCATGGAACTATTATCTTTGTAAGACTTTATGGAGAGTGAGAGGTGCGTTCATTTCGTTCATTACGAGCCTTTAGAAGTTTTTTTTACGGGGGGTGGGGGTGTTGTATTTCCTCACCCTCTCTTCCCTCGAACTGACAGCGATTTAAACTTTCAATGACTTAGCACACTTCTTGCAGATGCTGCTGCATTTAGTGGAGCGAATCGTCTCTTCCCCGAGACACCTAAGATGCAATTATTTATCCTCATTACGGTGCTGCCGACAACAAAGTTGTTGCAGATGCAATGCGTGAGGGATCGGTCCTCCTCCCACTCTATTACGATTGCGTTTAATGAACATGCGTTTAGTTATGTATTCAGATACATATGAGATTCCGCATTGATTAAATCTTGATTCAGCAAATGAGTCTATAGTGTCGGAACGTCGCGGAAGTCTATGACGATAAAATATTATATATTTTTAATGGTTCCATTAACTTAATCATTTAAAAAGTGAATGGGAACGAAAGTAAGGTTGAGAAGCCAAATGCGAGTGCGCAGATAAAGTGATGATTGTTTCTATGCATGATGAAAGGGTCGAATCATGCGATTAGTGAGGTTACTTGAGAGTATGTGTTATAAACAGATGTGATCCTTACAGACCTTACATCTTGTTCGGGTTGCCCCAGGTCCCTCATTGTGAGGCACCTCTAATGTCTACCAGAGAGTTGCTAGTACATCTTCCGGTAAATTTTGCATCTTCCACAATCTTGTATGGTCTGGGATGCAGCTTATATATTTGTCGAGCTTATTCTTAAACACATCTACGCTCACTCCTGATATATTCCTCAGATGAGCTGGCAACGCATTGAATAGACGCTGCATTATCGATGCTGGTGTGTAGTGGATTAATGTCCTGTGTGCTTTCCTTATTTTTCCAGGTATAGTTTTGGGCACTATTAATCTACCTCTGCTTGCTCTTTCTGATATTTTTAGCTCCATGACGTTTTCGGCTATTCCTTCTATTGTTTTCATGCCTGAATTATCATGTAGCGTTCTCTTCTTTCCTTTCAGACTATATAATTTTAAGGATTGTAGTCTTTCCCAGTAGTCAGATCCTTAACTTCTTCTATTCTAGCTGTAAAGGACCTTTGTACACTCTCTATTTGTGTAATATCCTTTTGATAGTGTGGGTACCATATCATATTACAATATTCAAGTGGACTTCGAACATATGTTTTGTAAAGTATAAGCATGTGTTCAGCTTTTCTTGTTTTGAAGTGCCGTAACAACATTCCCATTTTTGCTTTATATTTTGCCAATAGAATTGCTATTGATCATTGCATAACATGTTCCATTCATCATCACACCAAGGTCTTCAACGCTCCTTATTTGTGATTGTCTCATTATTAGGTCCCCTATATGCATATAGCTTTCCTTCTCTGTCTCCATAATTTATTGATTCAAATTTATCAAAGTTAAATACCATCCAATTTACCTCTGCCCATTCCTATACTTTGTTAAGGTCTCTTTGAAGCGCGTTCCTATCTTCATCACAAGTAATTTCTCTACTTATTCTTGTGTCATCGGCGGAACTACTCACTACCGGGTAATCCTTAACATTACTGCCTATGTCTGCAATCATAATAACAAACAGTAATGCAGCTAACACCGTACCTGTGGCACATAGGATATTACCTTTTCTTCATCCGATTTCTCATCGTTTGCAATAACTATCTGTTTTTCTGTTGTGGTAAAAATTCTTTTAACCATCTTCCTACTTTATCCACTATATTATCTTTTCTCATTTTCTTTGCTAATATGTAATGATCTACCTTGTCAAAAGCTTTTGCAAAGTCTAGATAAACCACATCTGTTTTCATTTCTGCTTTTCATATTTTTTGTATATGTTCTCCACTGGGGGTTTGGGACTAACAGTTGGGTATGTGTACTTTTTCTGGGTACGAAACCGAAACCATGTTGTCCTATATTAAACAAATTATTTTTTATTAATGTTTCATAATAGTTTTCTTCATTACCCTTTCATACACTTTTATAATATGTGATGTTAGACTCACAAGCCTATAATTATTTGCCTCTAGTCTTGATCCACTTTTGAAAGTAGGGGTAATATATGCTAATTTGTACTCATCATAAATCTTGCCTGTATCTACACTTTGTCTTAATAATATTGCAAGGGACCTGGCGATAGATGAACTACTTTCTTTAACAAAATAGCAGGGACACCATTAGGCCCTGCTGCAGCTCCATTTTTAATTTCATTAATAGCCTGCACAATATCAGCTTCATTAAAATCTATGTCTGCTAAATATTCACTATTTTCATCCCTTACATCTATGTCATTATCTTCATTATCAATTCTAGGGGTGAATTCTCTCTTATATCATTCTCCCAATATGTTTGCATATTTCCTTTTTTTCTTATTCGTTAACTCTCCCTTCAATTCTTAATGGGCCTATTTATATTCTTCTTTTATTCATCTTTTTTGCATACGAGTATAATATGTTTGGGGTTTTGCTTGATATTTACTAGGGTTTTTTTCTTCCAAGTCCCGTTTTTCATTTTCTTTTGATTGTATAATCTTTGTTTCTGTATTTTCTATCGTATTTTTAGTGCTATCACTTTCCATGTATTTTTTTTTTCTTTTGCAAGACCTTTTTTCCACTTTCTGATTTTCTGGAACAAGATCCTTCTGTCTCTTGGTGTACATGACTGATGTTTACTTTTCTTCTTCGGTATATATTTATCCACTATTTTCTTTAATATTTTTTTATAATAATATTTCCATATTTACCTTTATATCATCACTACGAAAATGTTATCCCAATCTTTGTTAATTCTTCATTTATTTCTGACCATTTTATATTTTTACTGTAGAAGTATTCTCCATATCCTTCCCACTTTTTCATTTCTTGCTTATCTCTGTTTTCACTTGCTTTGGAATGGACTGTTAATTCTATGACATTATGGTCTGAAATACTCACATTATAAACTATTATTTCTTTAACATAATTCACCTCGTTCACAAATACTAGGTCTAAAGTATTTTCCTTTCTTGTTGGCAGGTGATTTATTTGTTGAATGTTGTATTCTAGTAGCATATCTAATAGCTTTTCGAATTGCTTCTTATCTTCTGCACTATTACTCTCTTTTTTATATGTATAAATACAACCACAATCTCCTATTTGTTCTTTCCAGTCTACGAAAGGAAAGTTAAAGTCTCCAGATAAGAGAAAGGTCCAGTCCTTGTGATTTCTACATATATCATCGAATTTTTCTATTATTATGTCAAACTCTTTAGTATGAGGGGGTCTATATATTACTATGTTCATTAATTTTTCAGATTCAAACTCTACCGCTATTAGTTCACATTTTGAGTTACTATATTTCTCATATATTTTTCCTTGTTTTTTGTCCTTCCCATATATCACGGTTCCATCTTGATTCCTATTTTTTCTATCTGATCTATAAGTTTGGAACCCTTTTATTTGATCGTCATTCCCAGTCTCTTGGGAATACCAGGTTTCACTTATATTCATTATATCTATTTTCTTTTCAATTTGGGTTAGTTCTTCTAAGTACTCTATTTTTCTTTTTGAGTTATTCGAAACTAAACCCTGCGCATTCATCACTATGATGGTTTGCGTGTTTTCTCCTTCATTTAATATGGGTAATAATAAGTGGGGATTTTCCACCAACCGTCTCTTTCCTGTTGTTCTGGTATGTTGTTCTTTTCTTCATTTCCGAGAAATTCTGACATTAAAAAATCCAACTTTTCCATAATATTTGATCTTCCTTCATCGTATTATTCATTTTGTTCTGAATCTGCAATCTGCAATTTTCCCTCCATATCTGCAATATCCTCTTGCATCGTAAATACAGTATTTATCTCTTGAGCTGATCTTGGAGCTGATGCTTGAAATTCTTTGTCTGACACACCATATTGTGGTGATGGTTTGCTTTTTTCCTTCACCTCATATTCTTTGTTCCTCTCTTTATTTGTTTATTTCTTATTTTGGATTTTATTATTTGAGTGATTATTTAATTGATTTTGATTCATGGCTACAGGGGGTGCATATATTGATGGTTTGCGTGTTTTCTCCTTCATTTAATATGGGTAATAATAAGGATTTTTTCCACGTCTTCCTGTTCTGGTATGATATTCTTTTCTTCATTTCCAGAAATTCTGAAATTAAAAAATCCAACTTTTCCATAATATTTGATCTTCCTTCATCATAATTATTCATTTTGTGTCTGAATTTGCAATTTTCTCTCCCCCCCCGTATCTGCAATATCCTCTTGCATCGTAAATACAGTATTTATCTCTTGAGCTGTATCTTGGAGCTGATGCTTGGAAATTCTTGCTGACACACCATATCACGGTGATGTTTGCTTTTTTCCTTCACCTCATATTCTTTGTTCCTCTCTTTATTTGTTTCTTTCTTGTTTATTTTGGATTTTATTATTTAATTGATTATTTAATTGATTTTGATTCATGGCTACAGGGTGCATATATTTACATTTTTTGTCAAACTTACATCCTTTTTTCCTTCCTCCCTTCTTTTAGGTTTTTGCATATTTTTGGATGTAGATCTCTGCAATCATCCTCATAGCCGTCTAGGTATGCACATTTACCATAGATTTCATAGTTGTGACATACCTTGGGATGTTTGTGTAAAACATCTTCTCCGAATCTGCAATTCCCTCTTTTCAAAAGGTTGCAGACTTTGTCTTTCTTGTCTATTTTTTCATCTTTCCCATCAGTGTGCAGATCTAGGTAGAGCCTCTTCGGGATTTTCTTTTTGTGTTGTCATGTCGTAATTTATTTCTTCGTATGTGTGCTGCTTGATTGCCTCATATGTAGTATCAATGAGTATCTCTGCATCCATTACTTTTATCTTGTTCTTTGTTTTCCTTATTTTTTTCTGTCATTTCAGTTTTGTTTACTTCTCTTCCATTTCCCTCTTCTTTTTTTCTCTTCCTCTTCTTCTTCATCCTCAACTATTTGTACATTTAAGTCTTGATTTAATAACATTGTCTATCCATGATAGACATGTTGAGCAAAATATTCTTGTATCCTTACTCATATCTTGAATTACTTCAGCCCATTGAGGATGCGTCGGAATGTTGCATGCAGAACATTTTCTGATCAGGTTTTGTGGATTAACTATACTATGACCAACCACCTTACAACAGTTTGCAATGGCTTTTGGCATTCTTTTTCCTATTGCATCAATAAGGATATTCACAATGTTCACCTTAGTTCATTTTCTTTGTCGGAATATGTTGATTGATGTAAATTGTCTTTATGAGTCTCTTGACCACTTGGATTTTATTTGGAACTCCTTCAATTATTTTCAAGATGTTTTCTGTTGATTTGTTCCAGTTTGAACGAGGTCATATCCTTCTAATATGTCTATGAATGCTTTTTGTATCTTTTTGGTTTAGGGCTGTTGTTGATCTCATAGATGAGAAATGCCAGCTCCCTTCCTTGCTCCCTCATCATATTGCGAATCTGACAGAATGAGAGAATTAAGGAGAGTTGCAGGAGAACAGTTAAAGGATGCCGTGAGGAATTGCCAAGGAAACAAACCAGAGCTCGAATTTACAAAGGGTTTATTGAACCACGTGTGTGTGGAGTGTCGATGGCGAAAGGGAATACGAAAAGTAAAGTATATCTTGGTTTTTACCAGACACTGAGTGATTGAAATAGTTCCCCCTAGGGATGGCCCGAATGATTAGGTATTTTTACGTGGCTAGGAACCAATTAGTCACCTAGCAAAGGGACCTACAGCTTACTGTGGGATCCGAACCACATTATATCCTGAAATTAATTTCTATCACCAGAAATAAATTCCTCTGATTCAGCGTCCGAGCAGAGAATCGAACTTCGGACCATCGAATTGGTAGTCGAGCGCGAAAACCACTCGTCCAACGAGGAGCTAGGGAGTAAGAGAGAAAAATATGCAAGTTATGGAGACTTATTGCGGGTTCTTAATGTATACCGCAATGTGCGTGTGGGTGGCTGTAAAGAAAAATAAAGCAACAGGTACTACAGCCACGGGCGTAGAAAAGTTCACCAACAGTTTTTGCTTTCTCCCTTTGTATGCCCAATTCGCCTTTCCCCTACATTTAACGGAAATTTTAAGGCTATCTGCATACTCGCTTAAGGCACATCCTGCCTTCGACCTTATCATATTTCTTCATTTTGTTCTCTAAAATTTTTCTCAGTGAATTGCCTTTTGTTACATTTCTTTTGTCATTCTTTTCTGCGTCTATCCTTATTACTTGCATTACATTGAAAGTTAGATACGAAGCTTCAATCAGAACCAACATTTACCGTGTACTAGGAATGTTCAGCACAGGACGATTTTGTATGAACAAATGGTTTGTTTGTTTGTTTTACTCGGCGAAATGTCCAGATAACTTTTAATCCTACAATGAGTAAGAGACCACGAATGGGAAATCGTAGAATTAAAACTTTTTTGGACATGTCGCTGAGTAAAACAACCAAAACATTTGTTCATACAAAAGCCTCCTGTGCTGAACATTCCTAGTTCACAGTAAATGTTGAATCTAAATGAGGCTTCGTATCTAACTTTTAATGTTAAATGGAAGTAATAAGGGTGGACGTAGAAAACACAATTCACATTGAAACATCATGAAAAGAAATCAGGAAATAAAATTCATTGTGAAACATCCTGAAAGAAGTATGAAACAAATATGATCTGCATCGTGAGATGAGCCTGGGCAGAATCCATCATGTCTCCGAAATTAGACTCTGGTGTTACGAGTTATTTGAAATAAACAGAAGAAAATCATGACGGCTTAAATCGCCAATCAATCAGTCAATTCCCTCTCGCTCCCTTTCATCACTTGTATTACACCTTCAGTCGCCAATGAAGCAATTTTCTTTGATTATCGCCCTTCCGTTCACCTTTTTTTTTCTTTTTTCTATAATATACACCTGTCTTTTATCTATAAAGGGGTTTTGAATGAACTCATCAGTCATTCCTTTAGAGCTACGCTGCTCTTTTCGACTTTGAAATGATTGGGGACTGAAGCCTTTACGCTCAGTAATGTATATATGTGATTCTCTTCTGCTGCAATTTGTAATAAGCTCGGAAATATATTCATAGACTTTGTCCTTTTTCTATTTTGTTCCATCAATCGTACATAGATTTCCCCCTTTCGTTGGCTTTGTTTTTCCACATTCCGTCGTTCTGTGAGTTTCCTCTCATTCTGATGTTATTCATTTCCATCCTTAGAGAAATAATTTCTTTAGTAGGTCCCTTCATGCGCGTCACTATTTTCATTTTGACTTTTTATTAGGTTTTTAGCACTCAGCATATATCTTTTTTGCATCAGGTTAAACTTACTTCACGTGGGATAGGCTTGATAGTTATATCAGAATGATTGCTGAATTATATATAAAAAAAACTATTCTGGTGTGATGGTAATAAAAGATCTGAAAAATTTCTTATTCTGTGATGAAATTAGAAATTAGAACCAAATTTCGAATTTAAATATAAATTCGCATCCAATATATTCTCAACGTACCAAAAGTATTCGGACATTAATTAACCCGGATCGTGCTTTGGAGTAAGTCTCACACGATGAAAAGGTATTAATGAAAAAATGAAGGTTTTTGGTGAATATATGCCATAGAGATGGCTGTGCTTAATCATTTAAACGCATAAATTTCATCCCCTTTACATTGTTTCATATCATTTTCAATTGCATAATATTTTTTTTTTACTTTCCCACTTCATTCCCGAATTGGAAAAAATCTCACCATTAGCAACAATATATAACGATAATAATGTTGGGTTAAACTACATCAAGTTAAAAAAAGGATAATATATATTATCACCAATCGTCTTAAATTTGTTAACGCTTCGTTTATTTCTACTTCTAGGGAGTACCAAAACTTTTCAATGAGATGAGCCATTAGCTCGCACACACAATTGCTTCTGCAAGCGACATTGAACAACACGAAAAGCTATAAAAAGGCTGTGGATAATGTTGATAGATCCTTTAGAAAAATTTAAAGAATATTATTACTGTATTATGCATAAGTACGCACACCCATGGAAAATACCTCCGGACGAGAATTAAAAAAAGAAAAAAAGATCACAATCACTTGGATCCTCCATCTAGGACTTCGCACCAATTTTAGGCTCAGGACAATTCGTCGTGAACTGCAGGCGTCTCATTTTGTGAACAGTGATCTCCAAAATCAGACCCGGTTCTCATTTCGTGCGAAAGTAGTTAAACGACAATTGATATCATCATATTGCGAGTGGCAATCTTGCAGTTGTTAAATGATTTGTGATGTCCAGAAAACCATCCTGGGTTTCGGAGGATGACGTCAATGGAAGAACTTTGCGTGTAGGATTTCGAATATTATCTCCTTCGATGAGCGCTTTATTATATATAAGGGGCCGTCATAAGGAATATGTATTTTTAACATTGTTTGTTTTCCGAGAAGTAATTTTCCTCTTTTTATAACGTCTTTTTAGAGATTATATATGTATATATATATATTTATTCACACATACACACACACGATTTGTTTCTATTTGTAATTTTCATGAAACACCATTATACTAATTACAAATGACAAGTAACTAATCTAAGTCTCTTATAAACGCCAGGTATATATGAGACCTACTACCAGAAGACAATTTTGATTATTTTTGCTCATTTCAGAGAAAAAGTTTTACATTTGCATTAAAATAATTCAACAAAATATTTTTCTATCGATTCATTACTATATCCAGTATCAGTTTGTTGCTGCCCTTTAACTGCTTCTGGTCTGCCACGTGTCTTCTACAACTCACCCACATTTTACTATGCATCTCTGTTGATTGAGGCATCTACTTGTTTTCAAAATGAAAAATGAATAGTAAACTGTGTTCTGATGTTTCAGTCAGGATAATAATGCTGTCTTTTTCACTTAATTCTTCTAAAACGTTCTTCAAAGGACCATCCTTAGGAGTATTATACTTTGGTCGTGGCATCTGTGTCAAAACCCTCACTGGATTTTCACCTCGTCACAATACACAACAATACACCCACTGAGTAACTGGCATCCTTAGCAGGAAGGCTTTGATATTCAACGACAAATGTGAGGAGCTCTTTAAAGAGCTCAGTGGATGGACATTCTTACTTAATTAGCTACTCTCACCAGTATTACCCTCATTCATATAATCAAAGGTTGTCTGTCTGGAAGGTTGAAATGCTGTTTGTATTTTGATGGAATATACTCATGTTCGGGACAACCTGAGATAGAAATATCACAAAACGGTTTCATGGCAATAAATTTGAGGGAGCCTGAGGGTATTAATCTCAAAATTTGCCAAGACAAGGTTAGTAAGTGCGAGGAGAAGGATCTCGTGAGTGTCTCCAAACAGAGTCAAGATATTAAAGGACATGCTACTAATATGCTGCAGGAACTCACAAGGTATAGAGGCTAAGAGAATCACATATGCACCAAGTCATAGGATACATTTACTGTAGTACATTGTAAAATATTCAGCAGGTCATGGGTCTGCGACCTAAGCTAGTTCAGCATCGACATGGTTAGGTGTACATTTTGTAGTTTTAGAGCATTATTGGCCCTATGAAGTCCCAGGCCTCGAACTTAGCAACTGTTCAGACCCAGGCTCTCAGTGGAATACTTGACTCATATGTATATGTTAGGCAAGAAACTGAAAGACAAGAACTTGGACTGTGCCCACTTAAGCACATGTGAACCACTCTAATGCTACTGGATACATTCTTAGATCCTATAATGTGAGACTGATGGTTACACAAAACGTGTGGCTGTTACTGTTATTCGTAGCTCAAGGACGGACACAGAGTTTCAGATAAGGTAGCAAAAGTTTCTTCAATATGAATACTATTGAAAAATATATCCCTGATACATACCTCAAGTATCGCCACCTTCAAGGAGAGTTACACTAACAGCTTTTCAGCCATGAAATAAATGATAGCTAAAGTAATGTTACAATGGCAGTTCCTAAACAAGAACCCTTTATACTAGAAGTGCTTTGTCACCATACTTCAAGGTGGGACTGTAGTGCAGTTTCATTTGAGAAAAGGGAAGAAATCACTACGCACTCTATCAATGTAAATGAGTTATCAGTTCCCCAGGAGAAAATCTTTGGAACAGCTGCGGCTCTTACAACAATCAACTTAGGATCAAACTAATATGAAGTAGGCTTGGATAGTGTTTGAGCTGTCCAGTCCTCGTCAGCAATCCAACACCTGGAATGAGGTGTACTTGAAAGAGAAAGGCTACCCTTATCAAAGATATGAATTTCATGGAGATAATTAAACACTTTATTCGGGCCCTATCCCTTTAGAACTTACCTAATGTTATAAAAGGAGCAATGACAAATCTGCATTCTTTTAGTGCCCTCTCTATTTCGTCAAAGACTTCAAATGAACATTGTCCTGTTGTAGTTAGGTTAAGGATGTGGTAAGATATCAGACTATTTCTTAGGTCATGTATTACTTAAGAGGAAACTGGCTTTCCTACGATCTGCACTCAGAATCTCCTACCTTACCAGTTAACAGTTTGATGAACCAATTCGGACCTAATATAACCTTAAGAGAGGAGAAAAAAAAAAAAAAAAAACACCGTAATAAATTCAATGTCTTTCTTCCCTCTTGCGCTGTTCTATTTGACAATGTGTGTGTCATCAGTTTCCGAAATAATCCATCCTACCACACCTCTTTTGCCAAAATCAGATGTTTGCTGCTACGAAATTATTTACAGCGTGGTTCTTTAATGACCACAGGAGACGACACACTCCCTCCGCGACAGTCTGCCGAAATAAAAATAGCACCTGACTCACTGTCTTGTATTTATTTTTTTCACTTTGAGGAAAGAAAAAGTTTCCTGAAAACGTAAGAGTCTGTTGCTTTTTTATCAGTAATCCCAAATACTGAACGTTTTGATTTTTTTTAACAGAGGTATTCTAAATTTAGAACATTACTTTTCTATTCGTGGAAGGTATCACATCAATCAGCGATTACTCATTTTATTGGAAACATTTTTGTCGCAGTGTATTGCTATCTGTAGACATTAAGCATTTGTGGTATTGAACTTTTTAACTGTATCATCTATTGTCGCTTTTATTTTGTTCAAAATTTTTGTGATTAACTTCTAAGTTTCATGTATACTGCTGGACATTACATTTCTATATATTGTAAATCTGCATAAACATGCGTGCCTAAGAATACATAAGAAAGTGTACTCACAAATGTACATATATGTAAAATAAGACGATAACAGTACATAATTACAGTATATAAACTTATGGTTTTTGCCCCTGCCCAGTTGACTGCACGATGGTTCCCACTAACATGCACGAAAATTCCACTGTTTCAACGATGCATTTCGTACACATCTTGTATGCTGTTCTATTCTCTTTTCCAAGGTTTTCCCAGTTTGACCAAAGTAAAAGTCATCACAAGACTACATGGAATTTGGTGTACACATCCTTTAGTATTATTGGGAGAATTATTGATATGCGTATGTTTCATTGTTTCACTTACTGCAGCATATATATACTCATTATTAAGTTATTTCTTCTAACGAGGGCTACCCACCGCGGTAAAAGTACCAACAATCGCTACGCTACTACATGAATCATAGATAAATCCAAGGAGCAGAGAACACATAATCAGTCGCTTCATACGTCCACACAAGAGACCTACCAGCAGAACATTGATTTCCCCCACACACACACTGCACTATTCGCTATTCTACTTCTCGCATTCTCTCATGCTTTTTATACATTAAAAGCTTTCTTTTCCAATATTTCTCATGTCGCCTATTAGTTCCATACTTGCATACCACCTCATAATGATCTGAGCCATACATTCCCCTGCATGTCAGTTGCATCACTTCTGCAAATCTTCACATTTTTTACCAGTCCAATTCTTTTGCAAAAGACTCCTGTCACTTAGGTATTTTGTGTGCTTTCTTTTTCAGGGACTACCACTTCATCTCCAGCCTCCCGTCTCATTGGTATTATCCAAGTAAGTAGAGATTTTCAACAGTTCTGGTGCCTTTGGTGCCAAAAGGAGCCACCTAACACTGCCATGCACTATTTTTCTCAAAGTGGCTCGCTGGACTGACTCCCTTACTGCATCATTATATCGTCTGCATAAGAAATGTTTGTATTGTGCCTCACTGTATTATTTCTCATCCAGTCATTTCATCGCAGTCCGACAAAACCTTTCAGATATAATCTCTTATTATGACATGACTCCTCTCCGTAATGGAAGACTAAAGGCGTCAGACTGACGCACAATGTTACGTCCTTATGGAATTTCACTCCGTTTGATTTCCTGATCTCGTTC
The DNA here is from genome assembly GCF_015104395.2 of Macrobrachium nipponense. Lineage (NCBI taxonomy): Eukaryota > Metazoa > Arthropoda > Malacostraca > Decapoda > Palaemonidae > Macrobrachium > Macrobrachium nipponense. Next base: position 19,013,678 of record NC_087201.1, on the reverse strand, counting down.
AGCGTACACACTGCTTGATTTGCCTGTGCCATAATTTAATAATTCCAGATCAAGAGAACCTGTATTGGATATCAATGGTTCCAGTTACTTGAAACTCGTGAATCCTTTCTCTATTTATATGCATATATAGTCTCAATAGTGTACTTGGTTATTACGCTTTATGACAACCTAGTTTGCATATGATGTGATTATATACAACAATTGGTAAAAAAGATAAAAAAAACACGAATGAATAATGTAATGGTCTGATGTAGAATTTATCAGTTACAGTCATCTTTGCAGGACAAGTGAAAGAGTTACATAGTTTGCACTGTGGGCATGACACAACCTGGAACATTCAGTCTAAAAGAACATGGAGCTGGGTTTAAGATGGTTTTCCAGTTAATAGAAAAATGACGTGGAGGATGTCCACTTTAATTTATGATCTGTGTATCACCTTTCTCCACTTCATTATTTGAAACATAACAATATCATTAATCCTTTGCACACTTAGGCCTTACAAATTATTGGTGCTCAAATTTACATTCAAGTCTCCAGTTATTTGATGTAATATATTCTTATATTGTCCCTTTGATCTAATCAAAGTTGTCGGGCACATAAGACCCTAGGTTGTGGTTGCCCCTTCCATTTCCACAGCGTTGAAGCATCAGTCTTCCCAAAAAAGGAAAACGGCCCTTTAGATATAAATCGACCACTCAACTGAAGTCTGTTTCCATTTTGACCGCCACGTAAAACCACAAGACCTTGGAATCGCAGCGCCTTATCATCGATGATATAGTCCTTAACTGGGGGATATATGGCCAGATGACCAATGTAAAACGAAAAAAAGTATAATTACTATGAGACTCGATAACAGTTTACCGAATGGTTAATCCCCCCTTTTTTTTTTTTTTTTTTTTTTTTTTTTTTTTGAGTGGTGTTACTAAGCTCCAAAAGGAACCTCTCAGGGCAGACTTACAGGGTACCTGTATATCACGAGGCATTTTAGAGGTTTCGCCCTATGACCACCGGAAATTATACCGTGATGGAGAGAGTGGGCCTGAGTTCATGACCTTATATTAGAAGGCAATGCGATCGGCACTTATTTTATGCTCGCTAGAAAGAGAGCAGTTAAACGCAAGCCGTGACTCATTTAGTAATGCGTAGTTATTGATTTGGTCATTTCCTTTATTCGCTTGTTTTCTTATTCAGTAACACCCGCTCTAAGACGCCCTTGAACCACTGTTAGAAATAAAGACTTGTTTTACAAATCAAAAGGAATAATGGAAAAACTGTGCGTTCTTCTTTATGGTATTGATAGCTTGAGAATTTTCAACCATTTTTCTAGTGAGGATTTGTATATTTTATTTATGTCTAGTCTTAGCAAAATGTTTTGAAATTAATATTTCTTTATGTAATCAGTAAAAGACGTATACCTTAGTTTTACCAGACCACTGAGCTGATTAACAGCTCTCCTAGATCTGGCCCGAAGGATGAGATATTTTACGTGGCTAGGAACCAATGGTTACTTAGCAAATGGGACCTACAGCTTATTGTGGGATCCGAACCAATCAAGAAATTAATTTTTATAGCCAGAACTAAGTTCCCGGACATTGCTATCGGTAGTCGAGCACGTAACTAACTCGTTCATCGAGGACCTTTTATAATCAGTGAATCTCAATAAATGAAGCCAATAACATTTTTGATCAGTAAACCTAAAAAAAAATAATCAGTAAATCTCAATAATTAAAGCCACTAATTTCATTTTAAAAGAACAAGGCGTGATCAGACCACCAGCTCGCTTCGGGGTGCGTGCTAAAATCTACGGTCAAATAAAGCATTGTTTCATAAACAAAAGTTAAAATAAATACACTGTTTTATTCTAAATAATTTTCCTGTACTGTTTAACGTGCATATTATATATTTTTTTTTTCATTTTCATTCTAATAAATAAATCATAAATATCCTTTCTTAAAATTCCTGTATCTTTAACTTACACCTTTTTCAGTCCTTTTTATGCATTCCTAACCTCCCAACAAAAGCAACAACAGCAAGAACAACAACAACAACCTCAAATTATTGTGTAGGCTTACTGATGTACTGATAGAACCATTTACGTTTTTAGTGGTAGCAGAGAGAGAGAATGGCTCTGTAAATAAACCAGGGAGATTAAAGCACACCCTTACATGAACAAGTACAAAATAACGAAATCTTAACGTAAAGTGGTTCACATATTATTCCCAAATATAGCTTCAAACATACACCTCTCTGGTCAATTGGAACGATGTTAATATTTTTATCGCTTACTCAGGGAGTAAGCCTTTACAGATTACTTTGTTGTTGCTTTTGTTGTTCTTGGTGGGGGAGTGGGGTAGGAAAGCCTAAAAAGCTCTGAAAAAGGTGTTTTGTTTTGACTTAAAGATAAAAGAGTTTTAGGATAGGATACTTGCGATTTATTTATTAGAATGAAAATAAAAAAAAACTAATATAAACAAATAATGCGCATGTTAAACAGTACAGAAAAATCATTGTTAATAGATAGTTTATTTATTTTAATTTTCGTTGGTGAAACAACGCTCTATTTAGCTGTAAATTTTACCATGGGACTCAATTAAACTGGAGGTTGGATCGCTCCTTGTATTTCCTTGAAACTTACCCGTTTCTGAATCGTAATTACTGTTGGTCTGGGGAAAAACTCGTTTATGGGAATATTTCTTCATCATCGATTCCATAACCATTCACTAGGTAATTAATTACCTGCCTTGGGTTACGGCTCATTTGTACCCCAAGTCACTGGAATCAGGATTCCTGACTGGAATGTCTTAGAAAAGACAACTGTAGTATTGGAGCTTTGCCTCCTGCCAATCCTACATTTGGCCTGATTCGTGTCACTGGCTGGCTGATTCGTGTCACTAACGAAGGTCGCAAGTGAAAGTGGCCTATCGGCCATTTAGCTGCCGTTTCCTTCCACTAAGTGGTTTATAGTCCCCCCCCACTTCATCCACTCTGAGGTAACTTTCATTCGGTGTACCGAACCAATGGTTCTTTCTAGGTGTTGTGTCCGGCAAGCACCCTCGCTACCACACGGTATTATTAGTCGATTTTAACCTCTAACCTGAGAGGAAATAGCCCTCGTAGTCACGACAGCTATAGATATATGTAGGGAATTTCGAAAATCTTTCAGTGATTTTTCTGTGGAAGATTTGAAGCCAGTTATGATATGTAAGAGTTCCACAACATTTGAAGTTCATTATGACTTCTTCCGGAGTAAACATAAGAACGTGGCAGTTTAACGTCTGGGGATTTTTTTTTTTTTTTTTTTGCAGTTCTCCTTGTAATGGTATATGGCAGCTGAAGCTCTGTCCCCTGGCTTTCTGTCAGTCATCCTTTAATATTACACACACACACATATATATATATATATTTATATATATATATATATATATATATATATATATATATATATATATACATATACATATATATATATATATATATATATATATAATATATATATATATATATATATATAAGTATATATATATATATATTATATTATATATATATCTATATATATATATATATATATATATATATATATATGTATGTATTCCTTTCAATCAGTCATTTTTTCCATCTTTGTGTACACCCTTTGACCCGCCATCTTTAACCAAGAATAAGGTATATAAATCAATTCCCGGGATCAGCGTCATTTTCCCAATAAAGCTCAGCCATTCCACGGAACTGACTTAAGATACCTCGTTGTGTGTGTGTGTGTGTGTACTTGCGCGGGCGGGGGGAGCGGTTGGTGGATGGGCCGTCGGGCTCGTTACTGTGCATACTACGAAGCTGTTTGTGTTACGTGACTTGCTTGTTTTTTCACTGGTGACATGAATCGTGTTCGGCAGTGGATCGTTTTACACAAAATTGTTACCTCTGTCTTTCAGTCTTTCTCCGAATGGCTGTCTCTCTTTCTGCCCAACGAACCATTAGTAATAAACAAAAGAAACTCTTATAACAAGATTAGAGCAAACACGGTTTTTTTTTCCATCGCTTGTTGTTTTCTGCGAACATTTGCTTCAATTTCTCTTGGGGCGCTGTTGGCCTGCAGACGAGTATTGACTCGGAAAAACACCGAGGCCATTAGGAGTCAGCGAGTGACAACCAACTAGCTTTGTAATTCAATAAAGAATCATTCTTCCAACGTAGGAAAAAAGGATCTTTTAGAAGGATGAGAGAGAGAGAGCGAGAGGAGAGAGAGAGCGAGAGAGAGAGAGAGAGAGAGAGAGAGAGAGAGAGAGAATAATGATTATTCCTTTTTTTCTTTAAACGCCAGAGCTGGTAAAAGCAAACCGCTACTGGCAACTTGTGAATATATTCTTTTGAAATTGACGTCTCATTATCTCACCTTACAGAAGAAACCTTTGCCAGAATCGTTGTCAGAACATTGAGAAATTCTCCTTAATTAATTATGCTTGACCTAATTAGCAATTAAACTCATAAGAGAAATGAAAATGAGGCATGAAATTCCAGTGATCTTAATTTCGAAAGCTTCATGTGATTTATTGGCTTGAAATGGGTCCTTGAATGATTAGGGCATTAAAATCTAGAGATGATCGGTCTACAAGTAGTATAGCCCTTTGAATCTTGTGTACATATATAAAACTTTTTACATATACACAAAAAAGGCTAAGGCTATATATATATATATATATATATATATA
>NC_087201.1:19003975-19006475 GCF_015104395.2 Macrobrachium nipponense | reverse complement strand
TACGCGTCTCCACGCCGGGGTTACAGCATCGTTTTTTATAATTAGATCACGTTTATCTTTAATGAGTCTCGTCTGAATGTCATTTTATAATTCCCGAAGAAACTGATTAGTCTGATGACGCTGCAGTCATTAAACGACAAGTCTGAGCCGCTCTTTCTCTTCTCAAATGTGAGCCTGGAAAAAAAAAAACACATAACTCTCATCTCATAATTGGAGAGCCAACGTTCTCATAAAAATGCGTGTGAAACAATGAGGCCCGGGTGGTCTCATTAGATGTATATTCACCTCACGCGGCCGTGAGGCGTCTCCATTATTGCAAGGTTGCTGCTTTGAACCTTGAACATACTATTGACATACTACAGTTTCTCTCGTGATAATATGTCGATGTCAACATTCAGAGATTTTGAAATGATACCAGATGACATTCTTTAAGATGTTAATGAGAACTTTAAATTATTTGAAATTGCCTATATCAGTGGAATTAAACACTGCACTGTATTAAATTTTAAGAAACTGATATATATGCATGACGGTCATTTGAATGCTTGTTAATCGTTTTTTTATTTCTCATTAAAATGTCTCTGGGAATAAATGGTACATGTAACGATGCATTCGCTACCATCATGTAAGTCAGGCCAAGTGATTTATGGTCCTCACTAACTCTGCACGACGTTCTCCTAATCGTTTTTAAATGGCAATAAAACAGCGGGGGAGGCACTAGGAACTAAGATCTTATTTTGTAGGCCTGCTTTAACTGAGTGCTCAGGAGGAATCACGGTTGTTTGACTAAACTACTCTGGACGTCGCAGATCTAGAGTACCCTCAAGATATAAGGTATTATTTGAAACTCTCTCTCTCTCTCTCTCTCTCTCTCTCTCTCTCTCTCTCTTTTCTCTATAAGCACACATACACACACACAGGATCTATTAAGAGATTAGTGGGTCCCAGAAAGTTAATTGTTTCGAATGGAATTGTTTGGCAATTAATTTTTCTAGGCCAGCATACTCTGTTAATCTTATTTCCAAAACTAATGTCAATTGCTTTACCATTGACCTTCATAAAGCTTTTATAATATGTACCGAAGTCCATAATAACAATTTTATTCTATTTATTTGTCTTTTTTTCTTTTTTCTTTTTTTTTTGAAACAAAGTAGTTGGTGATAGGCTATGGCGTCTCATTTTCTTTTCGCTACAATTTTTTTTTTTCTGTTATTATTAAAAGCAAATTTTACAAGGTATTATATTATTATTATTATTATTATTATTATTATTATTATTATTATTATTATTGTATTATTATTATTATTGATAAACCATTTTTTTTAATATATAAAAGCTATGCCTCATAATAAGAATCGCAATTAATTTTCTCCTCTATTTATTCATCATGGAAAAAAGAAATAAAAATAATGCAACTAGCAAAGCACACCACTAAGGCATGACCCGCACCGTCACATATCTTCGGCGGGGTTGTTACGCAGAAGGTAAAACAACCAACTTTGATTGATATTCTCTCGTCTCGTTTGAATAATTCATCAGATACTGCAACGCAGCGTTGCTAAATCCTGAGGATATGAGGCCTGGAAATTTCAGATTTTGTTTTCATGTTTCCCTTCCTCATTTTTTAAATTTTTTTTTTAGATTTTAGATTTATTTTTGTATATACCTTTGCAAACGTACATGAAAATGGTATATTGAGTTTAATGCAGACTTGCTAACAGTATGTCAACATTTCAACGAAAAGAGAGAGGAGATAATCCGATGTGATGAAGAAACCGAGTACCCACCGTAAGCAGTGTAGTCGTCTAATTTCAATTATATTATGATAGGAGATTGATTTACCAATCATCACATAAGCCCTAATAACAACCAGTTATATAAGGGACAATTTCCAACAGATTTTTATTCGGGATATGCGGCTACAATTATAGGGAAAATACACTTATATATTTTTTTTATTTCCTGCTTACTATGGTTGGTAAATTGAGAGATAATCAGCTTTTCTTTACAGAATGATTGACTACACGTGCTTCACTATTGGTGTAATCCAGGTAAGTCGACTAATCACTAGGTTTGTAGTGTTTGCTTCTGCAAATTACGATTTAATTTTTTTTTTTTTCGGAAACATACCTAACTGACCTGACAATATCAATATCAAGAGACCATGGGGAAGTGGAACTTAAACATACACACACATACATATATTATTATATATATATATATATATATAGATATATATATATATATATATATATATATATATAAAAAGATATATGTATCTTATAAAAGTTAATGCTTATGGTTATGTTTGTGCACTATAGAAAACCGAACTGCGTGACCGATCTGGACCAAATTTGGCTCATGGGCCATCATTTGACCCAACTTAGATTACAGGGTAGGTTTCAAACCCGTACCTCCTGCAACCTCCCCCTTACCTTGTCTCCCTTCTATTTGTAACTTATGCAGTAAATAAACTATACGGGTGTACCATACGTCATTT
>NC_087201.1:18980223-19003475 GCF_015104395.2 Macrobrachium nipponense | reverse complement strand
GGAATCAGCTGGAATGGTCTCTCAATCATGAGACAGAGCAAAACGTCACATAAACTGAGAATTAATTCGAGGATGAAGTGGTTGGATGCTCTCTGCGAGTCTTCTGGGCACTAAGCGGGATAAGGTTGGCTCAGAAATCTCGAATCTATAATCCTTTGATAGAGTTGCTGTTGTCCAACTTCAGCGTGATAATGAAATGAGAAATCTAACGATAAGGATCCACCTAGAAGCTACTTTCCAAAGACTCTCAGTTGATTTTCTGGGCATCTAAACTATGTAGGTCTAAGGTTGCATGATTTAAAAAGCTCCGATACAACGCTTTTTATGATCAAGAGATCCCACTATCCGCAAGGCGTGATCCGACCTCCAGCATACTCAGGATGCGTACAAGGTTTTCCTCTCACGCACAAGTTGTAAACATTATACTATACCTAATTTAACGTAAATTAAAACTTGCTAAAATCTATAGTCAAAAACAGCGTTGTTGCACCAACGAAAATTTAAATAAATACGCTATATCTTATTATAATCATTTTATACTTTTTAACATGCACTTTATTTATCTTTTTATATTTATATTCTAATGAATAAATCATAAATATCCTTTCCTGAAATTCCTGCATCTTTAACTCAAAGCGAAACACCTTTTTTAGACCTTTTTGGGCTCTTCCATAGACCTATGAATTTTCCTTCGTGAAGGAAAATTCACGGCTACGAAGAAAGAAGTGGAACACCTGAAGGAAATGGAACTACAGAACTAACAACTGCTACAGCTCACTAAGAAGGGATGGAATTCCTTATCTAAACGCTGCAATCTAAATGTAATCTTCAATGTTACGGGAGTAGTTATACTTATTGTGCGAAATTGATTACTTTATTAAATACCGTTCTCCTGTGGCATATGTGGTTCATTATGAATGTCAACAAGATGCAATCTTTGCAACTGCAGTCCTTCACTTCACGGCTGATAATACATTGTCCACTGAGCCATGAGGGTTTGAATAAAAACGTATTACTTCACAGAAGATTAAAATGTTTAATGCAACAATAGAAAACTGAAAAGAATGAGAACTCGGGTGTATATATAAAGGTGATTAAATTTGGATGAGGTAGAGTATCTTGAGAAGGTTCAGTCTTGTGTTATTATTATTATTATTATTATTATTATTATTATTATTATTATTCATTATTCCAGTAGATGACACCTATTCGCATGGAACAAGCACACCAAAGGGGCCATTGACTTGAGCAGTACACATCGTTGCATACAATCGTATATACATAATATCTTTTATAAAGAATGTACCTCGTTGACACTATAATGCCATATGGCTTCCCATAAACATATACTCGTCACATACGTACTCACTTATAAAAGAATTGTGTTTTCCTACAAACAAAATTTATGCCTCAAGTGTCAATTATAATTTTTGTTGAGTAAGTAAACGCTAGAAGCTGTCAAAGCGTGGTAAATCTAGCTGGTCTCCTTTACTGGTCCCAGGATCATCTGAATATTTCACAGCATAGCGAGACATTCACAGAATTTGGATACTTAGATAATTATAGCCGGTTTAGATAAGCATGCGTTGATTCCAGCTACCAAGATTAATAAATTTCGTCATAATTTACTGTTATAATTTAAAATGGATCTTTGTACAGCTTTCCCAAATTGAAGTGCATATTCACCCATTGCTTAACTTTTGTCACCCATATTTCCCTAAATCCTAGATACATTTCCCTCGCGGTCATATGAGAGAAAATTTGTATAATATTATAAATTAATAATCTATAAATGAAACTCCATCGCAAATAGCTCTTGCTTTTTATGGATAAAATATTTGCGGCCACAGAGTGATATAAAACACACACACACACACACACCACAGTTTCCTTTCATTCTGATGTTATTCATTTCCATTCCCAGAGTAATCTTTTATTTCAGTAGGTCGCTTCATGCGCGTCACTATTTTCATTTTGACTTTTTATTAGGTTTTAATCCTTCGTGATAGACAGGTTAGCGCTCAGAATACATTATTCTTTTCCTTATCATTTGCATCAGTTAAACTTATTTCACGTGGACAGGTTTATAGTATATATCAGAATGATTGTGAATTACATATATAAAAAAAACAAAAGCTTATATATATATATATATATATATATATATATATATATATATATATATATATAGATATATATGTATGTATGTATGTTGTGTGTGTAAATATATATATATATATATATATATATATATATATATATATATATATATATATATATATATATATATACATATATAATCTCTAAACAGACGTTATACAAAGAGGAAAATTACTTCTCGGGAAACAAACAATGTTAAAAATACATCTTCCTTATGACGGCACCATATATATAATAAAGCGCTCATCGAAGGAGATAATATGCGAAATCCTACACTCAGAGTTCTTCCATTGACGTCATCCTCCGAAACCCAGGAGGGTTCTGGGCATCACAAATCATTTAACAACTGCAAGATTGCCACTCGCAATATGATGATATCCATTGTCGTTTAACTACCTTCGCACGAAATGAGAACCGGGTCTGATTTTGGCGATCACTGTTCACAAAATGAGACGCCTGCAGTTCACGACGAATTGTCCTGAGCATAAAATTGGTGCAAAGTCATACATGGAGGATCAAAGGGATTGTGATCTTTTTTTATTTTTTTAATTCTCGTCCGGAGGTATTTTCCATGGGTGTGCGTACTTATGCATAATACGGTAATAATATTCTTTAAACTTTTCTAGATATTCAATCAAAATTATCCACAGGCTTTTTATAGCTTTTCGTATTGTTCAATAAAAGCAGAAACAATTGTGTGTGCGAGACTAATGGCTCATCTCAGTGAAAAGTTTTGGAAATCGCTAGAAGTAGAAATAAACGAAGCATTACAAAAATTTAAGACGATTGGCGATATGTTATCCTTTTTTTACTTGATGTAGTTAACCCACATTATTATCGTTATATATTGTTTCATGGGTGAGTTCCGCTTATGGTGAGTTTTTTCCAATTTGGGAATGAAGCGGGAAAGTAAAAAAAAAAATGTAATGAAATTGAAAATGATATGAAAACAATGTAAAGGGGATGAAATTTGTGCGTTGAAATGATTAAGCACAGCCATTTCTATGACACATATCTATAAAAAAAAAAACTTCATTTTTCTTTTATACCTTTTCATCGTGAGAGACTTATGCCAAAGCACGATCCAGATTAATCAATGTCCGAATATTTTTGATACCTTGAGAATATATTGAATGAGAATTTATATTTAAAGAAATTTGTCTCTAATTTCTAATTTCTTCACAGATTAAGAAATGTTCTGAAATCTTTACTACCATCACAACAGAATAGGCTTGCAGAAGAAATATTCTGAGTGCTAACCTGTCTATCACGATGGATTAAAACCTAATAAAAAGTCAAAAAGAAAATAGTGACGCGCATGAAGGGACCTACTAAAGAAATTATTTGTCTAGGGATGGAAATGAGTAACATCAAAATGAGAGGAAACTCACAGAACGACGTAATGTGAAAAAAAGCAACGAAAGGGGAAATCTATGTACGATTGATGGAACCAAATAGAAAAATGACAAAGTCTATGAATATATTTCCGAGCTTATTACAAATTGCAGCAGAAGAGAATCACTCATGTACATTACTGAGCGTAAAGGTTCAGTCCCCAATAATTTCCAAGTCAAAAAAAGCAGCGTAGCTCTAAAGGAATGACCAATGAGTTCATTCAAAACTACTTTATAGATAAAAGACAGGTGTATATTATAGAAAAAAAGAAAAAAAAAAGGTGAACGGAAGGGCAATAATCAAAGAAAATTGCTTCATTGGCAACTGAAGGTTTAATAAGTGATGAAAGGGAGCGAGAGGGAATTGATTGATTGATTGGCGATTTAAGCCGTCATGATTTTCTTCTGCTCATTTAAAACAAGTCATGACACCAGAGTCTAATTTCGGAGACATGATGGATTCTGCCCAGGCTCATCTCACGATGCAGGAGATCATATTTGTTTCATACTTCTTTCACAATGATTCAGAGTTAATTTTATTTTCTATTTATTTTCATAACGTTCCACTGTGAATTGCGTATTCTATATCTTCTGTCACTCTTTACTGCGTCACCCTTATTACTTCCATTTAACATTAAAAGTTAGGTACGAAGCCTCAGTCAGAATCAACATTTACTGTGTACTAGGAATGTTCATCAGCACAGGAGGATTTTATATGAACAAATGTTTTGGTTGTTTTACTCAGTGACATGTCCAAATAATTTTAATTCTACGATGTCTCATTCGTGGTCTCTTACTCATTGTAAGATTAAAACTTATTCGGACTTTTCGCCGAGTAAAACAAGCAAACATTTGTTCATACAAAATCCTCCTGTGCTGAACATTCCTAGTACACAATAAATGTTAGTTCTCACTTTTAATGCTAAATGCAAGTAATAAGGGTGGACGCAGTAAAGAGTGATAAAAGAAATGGAAAAGGCAATTCATTGTAAAAAATTCTATAAGAAAAATGAAAGAAATATGATAAGGTCGAAGGCAGGATGTGCCTTATACGAGTATGTAGATAGCCTTAAAGTTTCCTTAAAATGCAGGGGAAAGGTGCAGTGGGCGTACAAAGGGAGAAAGCAAACACTATTGGTGAACTTTTCTACGCCCGTGGCTGTAGTATCTGTTGCCATGTTTTTCTTTGCAGCCACCCACACGCACATAACGGTATACATTAAGAACCTGCTTCTCTTAATAGGGAGCATCGCCATGAGCTATCACTTCTCTGGTTTTTAGAAGTCTCTCCGGGATGGCGTCGCTAGGCACACGCCTTCCAAAAGATACTCGAGGGCTTTTACGCCGGCGGTTCCTGGCCTTCTTTGATGGTAACCCATCCAAGACAAAGCGTCGTTTAATTTCGTTGATCGCGCGACCAGTGATAAAGTGCACGAACTACTCTTATTCCTAAAAACCAGAGAAGTGATATCTCCATGCCGCTACTCCGTATTAAGCGAAACAGGTGCAGAATTTATACTGTTATGTGCGTGTGGGTAACTATAGCTGGTTCACTTAAGGTAGATTCTTGGGTGAGCCCTATGCCTACGAGACGTTTGTTTGGCGGCCGCTGATTGGCTGGGAGCTGCCTACCTCCCGGTACCAGCCAATCAGCGGCCGCAGAACAAACGTCTCGTAAGCATAGGCCTCATCCAAGAATCTACGTTAAGTGAATCAACTATACAAGTAAAAAACATAGCAACAGGTACTACAGCCACGGGCGTAGAAAAGATCACCAACAGTGTTTGCTTGTTCTCTTTATAGGCCCACTGCACCTTTCCCCTGTATTTTACTAACAATTTCAGGCTATCTGCATACTCTTATAAAGAACATCTTGCCTTTGGCCCTATAAATACTTTACGTTCATCTCTCTTTCGCTACGTGAGAGATCAATACTTTCTCATATACTGACTTGGTTACTGCATCTCTACAATTTCCTATTTCCTATTACATCACCCATTATTACGTCACGAATACTATGCCAGTAATAAGTCGCAATCGCTTGCATATTTTTCTCTCGTATTCCCTTTCGCCATCAACACTTCACACTCACAAAGGGGATCGTGGTTCAATAAACCCTTTGTAAATTCGAGCTTTGGTTTCCCTCGGCAACTCCTCACGGGATCCCTTTAGCAGTTCTCCTGCAACTTTCCTTAATTCTCTCGTTCTGTCACATTCCCCTTCCCTCATCTCACCATCACATCTGTTTATAACACATACTCTTAAGTAACCTTACTACTAATCGCATGATTCGACCCTCTTACCATATAAAGAAACAATCATCACTTTATCTTCGCAAAAGCATTTGGCTTCTTTACCTTACTTTTGTTCTCATTCACTTTTTAAATTATTAAGTCAATAAAACCATAAAAGAAAATATATGATATTTTATCGTCATAGACCCATTTGATGAACCAAAGATTTAATCAATGCCGGAAGCTCTTATGTATCTGAATACATAACTAAACGCATGCTCATTAAACGCAATCGTATTAGAGTGGGAGAAGACCGATCCCTCACGCATTGCATCTGCAACAACTTCGTTGTCGGAAGCAACGTAATGAGGATAAATAATTGCATCTTAGGTGTCTCTGGAAGAGACGATTCGCTCCACTAAATGCAGCAGCATCTGCAAGAAGCTGTGCTAAGTCAATTGAAGTTTAAATCGGTGGCAGTTCGAAGGAAGAGAAGGTGAAGGAAATGCGACGTCTCCCCAAAACTTCTAAAGGCTCGTAATGAACGAAATGAACTCACCTCTCACTCTCCATAAAGTCTTACAAAGATAATAGTTCCATGAAACAATTATCCATTCGGTGTATTAATTAGGTATCTCACTTCTGAGAGAGAGAGAGAGAGAGAGAGAGAGAGAGAAAGACGAGAGAGAGAGAGAGGAGAGAGAGAGAGAGAGAGAGAGAGAGAGAGAGATGGCAGCTAATCTTTCAGAATATCGACGTTGTGCTACTGATGATAGCAATGTTCCCAAAACCTGAAGGGGTCCTTTTCTTTCATGTGAATAAATGTTTTGTAATATGGAAGTAATCATCCACCCTTCCAAAGCGACAGACAATTATATCAATTCACTGACAGACGAAGGTGGGGGGGAGGGGGTGGGGAGAGGAAGAGACTGATAATTCACTCACTGCATAAATTGATTTGCTTCAGAAAAACTGAACATTAATTAAGGAATCAATTGAAGATGAAACTGCCCGAGACCAGATCTGTAGCCTAAAAATTTTCACCACGAATAAACATGAGAGAGAGAGAGAGGGGGGGGGGGGGCGGTTGAGAGAGAGAGAGAGAGAGAGAGAGAGAGAGAGAGAGAGAGAATGTCTTCTAAAATCATTAAACAAACCTTAAGTCTTAAATTGTTACCAACTGGCATTTTGCTTACTCGGGGAGTAAGCCTGCAAACAACTATGTTGTTGCTGTGGTGGTGGTGGTGGGGGTTGGGGGGCGGGTTAGTTAAGGTCTATGGAAAAGCCTAAAAATGTCTGAAAAAGGTGTTTCGCGTTGAGTTAAAGACACAGGGAATTTAGGATAGGATATTTATGATGTAATTATTAAAATCAAAATGTAAAAAATGAATAATGTGCATGCTAAACAGTTCAAAAAAATCTTTTCTAATGAAATATAGTGTATTTATTTTAATTTTCGTTGGTGAAACAAGGCTCTATTTGACCACAGATTTTAGTTCACTTTAATTTTTGTTAAAAGTTAGGAATATAATGTTTACAACTTATGCGAGAGAGGAAAATCTTGCATGCGTCTTGAGTAAGTTGAAGATCGGAACACACCTTGTTTTCTATGTGCATCATCAGTATGATAAAATATTTGGCTTAAATATTCCTGAAGAATTCTGAAAAGTTCTCAGAAACTGTTGTAATATGAAAGGCAAAACCTTTAACTGTCAAAATAGTTGTACGGTAGGAGGCTTTCCAAGTGCTCTTTCTCACTTGTAAAAATCCTCGTCACAATAACAATGAATTCAGACATCAATTTGAAACATAACTTTCACAGCGTTTCTGATACCTGATCTATCGATCAATGTGCTTAGTACTTTGATAAACTAATGGAAATTTAACCAAAATAACATTAATCTAAACCAGCAGCGACCTTGCATATCACACTCTGCGACACTACAAGTATTCACACATCACTGAAGTGTTCAGATGCAGTCTTTTTATGGCAAGTCATTTGGCAGAGTCTTTACGGTCATCATTGCGAAGACCTCACTTCATCCAATATGCATGATAATACTGTTAGAAATAAGGGTTTCTGTGAGAAATAATACGAGTATAATTATATTTACCCAATTTGTATTTGATTTACTTGTTTATTTCTCTATAAATCATATTGAACTTTTCTTACACAAGAGCGGTAGATGTTTTAACTAAATTCAAAGTAATTTATTAACTAATTTATCATCTAACTCAGCCATCAGTATGACTTTTAGATCAGTACTTACTGACTGCCTATGCATTCATTCAACAGCATATTGTGTTATTTGATACAGGCATATAGATAATTGAATTGTTAAATTTAGAACAATTGTTCACGTGGTATTTGTGTTTAAGGACCATAAAAGCTCTTCCATGCTAACCTTTAAAACAACGCTCATTATCACCAATGCCATCATCGTTGACATGACCAAATAAGCTATCAGATCAAAGTTTTTCGTATCCACATGGACACTTACATTTTGTGACATTTCCACTGACACTGAGACAAAACCAGCACCAGCTTATTCATTAAGTATTCCGATAATTCCGAAAAGTTTCCGTATCTCGCAATGCTAAGAATGAAAACGAACTCTTAATATACAAGTATATCCATAACTATACCAGAAATCAAGCCAACGCCCCCTTCGCAAATATCCAAACTTTCCAGATAATTAATAATCTAGGGCTGAGAACTAAAAGGGCCAATGTAAAAAAATGGCCGATTGTAGTTAAGACCGTCACTAAACTACAAATTTATCTCTGTTTCAGTGCTATAATGGCCAGGTTATAAGTTAAGCAATCACACACCCCCCCCCCCCCCCCCGCCCAAAAAAAAAAAAAAAAAAAAAAGCTTTCGGTTGCTGTACTTACCTGAATTTTAATAAAGGAAGCAATATTTTAAATGCGTTTTTCTGAAAACGGTTTTATGACATTGGCCCTTCTAGTTCTCAGCCCTAGAATTGAGACTCAATCAATAACTTTTTGGCTTATTTGGAAGACTTGAAAAGCACGTAAATCTGGCATTCATTTCGGGGTCTTTTTAGCTCTTATCCTTGGTCCATACTCCATTACTCAGCAAACATTTCTTGAGTCTCCTTCAGTGACTTCTTTGGGAGATCTTCCTGACGAGAAAGCAAGGAGGACAGACAAACAGACAGAAAGAGTGAATAAATGAATATATATTGCATCCATCCAGCTTCACTGGCAGATGCAAAGCTATCACACCTGTATCATTCGTACCACTGGGAAAATAAACCTGGAACTGAAATTGATGAATGAAATCCGAGAGTTTCAACAGAGAAAGTGCGAAATGACTTCCGTCAGATGCAGTGTATTGAATGGAGGTGAATCCCGATAAGTAAATGGCTGGCTGTTAGTAGGTCTCTCCTATCTCTTCCTTTCATCATTCTGCCTTTCAATTGATATTGTTCCTTTGGGTCCAGTGCGAGGATTTTCAATTATGTCGCTGAGATTAGGAACTGAAAGACAGCTTTCAACATTATCTATTTCATGCTCAAAACGAAAATGTTCCAATCGAACATTAAGGTTTTATCATGAGAGATAATTCTTCATATTCTTCTGAGAATTTTACAAACATTCAAAGAGGTCCACTGTCTTCATACTACATACTTTTCAACTCTCTCTCTCTCTCTCTCTCTCTCTCTCTCTCTCTCTCTCTCTCTCTCTCTCTCTCTCTCTCTGTTTTCAAAAATCTAAGCTCGACAATGAAAGTCAGCTTCGATCAAGAACCAGGACATATCCCAATGGGGTCAGTAGCTGTAGCATGGCAGATAGTGATTTCCCTAGATTATATAAAATAAATTAATATCTTCCATCTAATAATAAATTATTTACACTTGAATACGGCCTCAAGAGGAAAAATTATGTAATGGAGTTTTATTTACCAAACTATTCAAAATGTTCATCTTTTATTCTTCGCTTTTCTTGCATGAAAGGATATGTTGGAAAGTTTGTTGGGAATCGTAAACATGTCAATTAGCCCAAGGGTTTGATTTATAAGAAAAGAAAATAACAAGGATAAAATTTACTATCGAGTAAGACTAAACCATAACGTAAGACCCGATGGTCATTCTACAAATGTTTGTTATTTGTCAATTTGCAGCACTTGCAGTGAAGCTTGCGTAAGCAGCTCTTAGAAATGAGTGGAAATCAGACCCAGGGAAGACTTCAGAAATCACCAAGAGCTAGAGGCTTACTGGCGCCAAACTTACCTACTCAGAGATAACATAAAACACATTTTCATTAGTGAGTCATGTTTCAACTTTAATTGTTTTATTGTTACGTTTTCTTACGGTAAAAAAAAAACTTCCTTAAGAATAACGGGCTCTTGAAATCTAATATCGAAAGTCAATTATGAGCAGTTATGAAAGTTCATTTCCTCATTTTGCAACGTAATATATATATATATATATATATATATATATATCTATATATAATATATCATATATATATAGATCTATATATATATATATATAATATATATATATATATATATATATATGATATATATATTACTCCTCCACTATTAATATATATATATATATACATGTGTGCGTGTGTGTGTATGTGTGTGTGTGAGTGTGCGTATTGTAACCTTATTGTCTTTTTTCTTATTATTATCTTTTTAGTGTCAGTGAAATTTAGATTATATTTAGTTTGTTTTCTCCTCACCGATGGTTTACTTGTTTTTCATGATGCTTGTTTGTGGAGTAGCCCTTGTTATACTAAGGGTTGTGTGAGACTCCGTGAGGAGTTTTAGGCAGTCGTTCTCTGAGCCTTATTTGAGAAGGTACTGCTGTTGCTGCCGCTAAAAGATATTACTGTTGCTGTAGCTGAAGCATCCTGGAATCTTGTGGATTTTGGAGAGTTGGGACGAGTGAAATTCTCCCCCTTCCAGGTTTATATTTTCTTCAGCTCCTTTCAGCACTCTTTGGCTTAGTTAAGCTACCTAGGGGACCTCTATGGCATCAGGCATAAAGGTATTGCCCCTGGATTTGGAGTAAAGTGATCACGGCTACATTAGCACTGCTGCAGTCTTGGCAGGACTTAGTGGAACTCTGTCCTCTGCCACAGCTTTTGGGAACCATTCCTTTTCCCAACCTCCCTGAATGATTCTCCAGACGTGGAGTAGAGATTACATAAATTACTTTTGAGGAGTCGTCGGTATTTAGTGTGTAATTTGGGAGGATATTCTTTCTTTCAGTTGGTCTCCTCTATTCTGGACCCTCTACCCTTTGGTATACATGTGTTGATGACCTGTCCATTTAAGTGTGTAGTTGTTTTCTGTTTTAGGCATTAAGTGTAAGTGTTGTAAATAATTTATTGTATTTGAGGTTCAGGTGTCATTTCTGTCTATAATTTGTGTATTAAAATTAAGGGTTTAATTAGGGTATTTTCTTTGACCCCTTGAATTGAGTTTGTACACCTTTATGAATATTTTTCCACCTTTTGTGGACTAAGTATTTTTTTTTTTTTGTGAATACATATAAGTGTTTTGAGTGTGATTATTGCGGTGGATACCAAGCCATTACAGTATACATACTAAAATATAGGTTAATCTAACAATATTTATAAGGAATAATCACCATATTTCATTTTATATTTCCTCTTGTATAATTCATTTGTCACTAATGTCTCATTACTTTTCTAAGGTGTCTAAATCGTTCGGAAGTTATGTAATTCATTTACCAAGTTATTTACTAGTATAGGCAATTTAAGTTCCTTTTTTTTTCTTTTGTCTTTTTAAACACAAAGTAGACTATGTAAGAGGTTCATCCTCATGAGAAAGAATTTAGGCACATAAAGTTGTGCATTGGATGGCTGATGGGTGATTGTTTTTGGTACAGGTGTCGAGCACGGGTCCTTGCCCTAAAGTGACCTGTGGTAAGGTGTGAAAGCTCTTAGGAGTCTTCTTATGCACCAGTGGACTGTGTTCTGAACCGACCTTGATTGATTTCTGATATGCTATTAGGGGTATGTCTGTGGCATTGCCAGATGAATAAGTGTTGACCCCATCAGGATTACTTCAGAATCTGGTGCTCTGTCGCCTCTAATCACTACGGAGATATAAAAGTTTTGTTTCCCTGTTCATGGTAGACGGCTGAAGACGAGAATGAAATTACTCCGGGTAGTTGCGGTATTATGGGTCTTCTGACAGTAGTGAGAAAAGGGTTTAAATCGTGGAATTTGTAATGTCTATAAGATGTCTCCATACCAGCTGTGGGTTGAAGGTGTCAATTAACTAGATTTCAAGTTGGAATATTGCCATCAAAATAACCATTGTGCTTCCTGATAACAACTTGAAAGTGGAATGAAATGTAATTGAAGAGGGACGTTTTAGTCATGCTGATATATGAGCTGGATTAAGGGCAACTGGATTTGTGAATGTCTGTCTTCTTCAAGAGATTAGGAAAAGATAGTAGATCATTTATATCTCATTTGGGCTCTTGTTACCTAAGACAAATATAATGTCGCACTAGATGATGCCTCTGAAGGCCTGCTGTCCTTGATATTTAGACCTCATTTTTCATCTATGATGTGATACCATAGAAGGAACCGAGGCCACCGGAGTGTGCCAAGTGTTGAGGGTATTCATGATTTTTATATCAATGTTATACTTGAGTAGCAGTTGTTAACTAGGTCTTGCCCTATGCAGCTGAGTTCCTGATGGACACTGTGCCATCCTTGTGTCTTTCTCGATGATGAGGGACGTCGATTAATGGAAGCTTCCACTCTGTGCTGTTCCAAGTACACATTCGCTTCTTGAACATTCTCTGAAGATGGTAGTTTTCGGTATGAGGTGGAAAATACATTCTTCAGCTATGCCCATCTAAACTAGTGGAAAGGACGGTCCATTGCTTCACCATTCATGTGTGGATGTGCCTTCTATGCATATGTTCAAAAGAGATCTGATGGCATCTTCAGGAATAGTGAATTTAATGGTCATATCGTCCAAACTGAACTTAGATCAGGTCCTTTGATCTACATAGAATTCACTGGGTTACAGATACAGCTCCAAATAAGAGATGCCTAGGAATCCTTGTGGCAATGCCCATTTTCGGCCTAAGCCATTCTGCCTCTGT
Source organism: Macrobrachium nipponense (assembly GCF_015104395.2). Lineage (NCBI taxonomy): Eukaryota > Metazoa > Arthropoda > Malacostraca > Decapoda > Palaemonidae > Macrobrachium > Macrobrachium nipponense. The sequence goes on along the minus strand of NC_087201.1, from coordinate 18,990,560 downwards.
CACTCAAAAGACATTTCCCCCGCCTACTAATATAGTGAGGCCATATCCACAAGGATTCAAAATCTTGATGATCATCACGAGATACACATCCAGCCAGTCAACAGCAAAAATCACGATGTCAGTAAGACCACTTGGCCATTTGGCAACACCACATAAACACCTCCAAGGCCTGTCAGTAATCCATTGTGCTCTGCGTCTTCTCTGTGCTCATATCTTTCTGCATAAGGATGATAAATTGAAGTTATTTGTTACCTGATTTGCTGAACGTTGGTGTAAGTAAAACCAACACGTGATCAGACCTCCAGCTTACTCAAATAGGGCACTGTTTCACCAAAGAAAAATAAAATAAATACGCTGTATTTCATTAGAAATAATTTTCGCTACTGTTTAACACGCACTTTATTTATTTTGTTAAGCTTCATTTTAATAAATATATCATATATATCCTATCCTAAAATTCCTGTATTTTTAACTCAACGCAATACACCTTTTCAGATATTTTTAGGCTCCTCCGTAGACCTTTTCCGCCCCCCCCCCACAAGAACAACGGCAAGAACAACAAAAACGTAACGTAGGCTTACTCCCGAGTTAACGATAAATACCTGACGGTCGCGCACTCCCTGATTTTCCTGATTAGATAAATATTTCAGCTCCTAAATTATAAATGCTGCACAGAAAAAAAAAAATAATAATAACATGGCGTGCAGCATTATTTCCAATCAAACCTTTTGCAAGAATGTGTCACTCTCCAAAATATTATCATGGTTTATTAATATCAAATTTCAGCTTTGTCTCCTCCAATGGAATGAAGGTTACTATTTACTACACTTACATGCTTTTGATGACTGGAAATTACAAATCATCTTGGTATTATTCTTTCCATTATTTCTTTTGTAACACAGAAACTGTAATATCCCAATCTTTTATTTAAATTGATCAGAAAAATACTCTTTTTATCAGTCATGGTAAGATCTAGAGTAGAAAAAAAAAACTCAGTTGCTCATGAAACGCTATAATAAGTATTTTGCACAATTACTGATCTTAAGACCCTTGTATTTAATTTCATATATGACATCTACTGCATCATCTATTTTAGGAGATCGAGGTAAGAAATGATGATTTCTGCCTATTACAAGAACATATTTTAATCCATTTCAATGTGAGAAAAACTTCTTCATAAACTCACATTTTTCTCTTCTGCTCCTGAAAGTTGTTGCTTATTATTTTCGGAGTTCACTAGAAACCCAATTTATAAAATAACATTTACGAACGTTTTAACGTTAAACTCCCCTTACTGTAGAACGAACGAAACGTTCCCCGAACACATAATCCCAAATAGAAAAGCAATAAAGAAATAAGGACTTATGAACACAAAGCCCTGCTAGAGCCCAGACAGAGCATGAGCGAACAAATAAATAAATGATTAACCATGACGCATCCAACAAACAACTATGCATGTGGAAGTCGTGTGTGCCTATTTTGCATCTATGTGATAGAAGGCTTAACATTCTTCTGAGCAAGCCAAGGACCTTCGCAGATAACAACACATTCTAAAGCCGAATTTAAAACGCAGCTACTACAATGAGACTTTAAGGTCTATCTCAGCTTTATGTTGGATGCATAATAAAACCACTTAGATCACCCTTGGGACAAGACGGCATGTTTTTCGGTTTACTTGTTTAATCTCAAGATAAATAATCAAATAATCCCAGACGCTCGTAAACGCTGCAGTTGAATCGATTGAGTGTATGCTAATGCGCCTTGCATCATCAAAGAAGCCGCCTGCCAAGTAAGGCGAGAGAGTCGTGAATCTGATATCGGCTAAAAGGAAACCTGACATATTATATCAACAGCTCATTCTTGGCCCTCTTAGGTCTTGTAAGTGACGGATAATGAAGATCGTATTTCATCGCCATATTATCTGTTTGTTGGTCTTGCATTATGTTTCGTTGATGTGATGAATTACTTCTCTTCGGCATCGTGTTCCTGATTATAAAATAGACGTACAGTTAACAGAAAGAGAAGTTGAACTTATCTATAGATCTCTACATGATATTTAGATTCAATGATTATGCTGACTTTCTTAATAACTATTTCATTATCATCACAAGTTCCTAACAACGTCTGCAATTACAAGGGAAGACTCTACAACATAGGTTACAATTTTAAACTGCTCACATGATTTATCAGAATAATAATAAAAAAAAGCCATGATCCGACCTCCAGCTTACTCTGGGCGTGTGCAAGATTTACCCTTTACACATAAGATGTAAACATATCATAGGCTAACTTTTAACGTAAATTAAAAAGTGTTGAAATCTGCAGTCAAATAACGCCTTGTTTTACCAACGAAAATTAAAATAAATACGCTACATTTTATTAGAAATAATTTTCTGTACTGTCTAACATGTACATTACTTATTTTTTACATTTTCATTCGAAGACATAAATCATTAGTATCCTCTCCCAAATTTTCTGTATCTTTAACTAAATGCGAAACACCTTTTTCACACCTTATTAGGCTCTTCCATAGACCTTTCCTACCCACAACAAAAACAACAAAGTAGTTTGTCGGCTGACTCACCGAGCAAGAGAAAATCAGATTTTTTCTTATGACAAGAATGTTTGGATTGAATTACTGAATAACTAAGAATGGAGTTGAAAATCTGTGTAGAAAAATAGGTTTTATATTTTTAGCTTTGGATACTTTGGGATGTTTAGAAACGACTGCTGAACTTTCTATCAGTAGTCGTAGGATCACAATTTCATCAACGTTGCCATCCAGATTGAATCTGATTGCCAATGAATCATGGAGGAAGGAGAAATTTCAATTCATTATGTTGGACGCTGGTGACTTGCATACCTTCAATGAGCACAACTTATATTTCACAAGAGAATTCTTAATGACTTGAGTATTTTGTGAATGATTCTCTGAACAGTAGCTATTAAATATTTGTTTTTGGATAAGACACTCATGAAATTTTCGCATTTATCATCCGCCTAATTGTTTTGACGCTTCTCCATAATGTAATTGGAATTTGTGTAACTGAATCCTGCAAGGGTCGTTCAATGGGAGATTTGAGTTCTCACAACCTATGCGTTATCATTTTTTTAGTAAGTTCGTAAGTGAAGTGGCGGTGTGCTAACAGTAAACGTCGTCACATTAAACTTTCTCTGTCATAAATCATTCCTTCTGCTGAATTGATTTTTAAAACCTTTCATTAGTATAAGAGAAGAACATAGTTAGATATTGCTTGGTATTTCGAGGCCTCAAGTTACCTGAAAGCAAAACTTTTCGTCTTGTTGACAAAGTGTCTGGAAAATTCGCCCAAATAGGAAGCAGGTGATGTGGACATTCACAGAGCTAAAGTATGTTCTAATGTGGACATCAAATTCAAAATAAAGCTCCAGGTAACACTATCGAATAAGCTCTTTAAGGTGATGCGATTGCTCGGTCCCTATACAACGGCTCACCGTGAAAAGGCTGTAGGTACGAGAAATGAAAATAGATTCCATACGTAATGGCTTCCTTAATTAACGGAGTCAAAATGTGCACAGGAGTAACGAACACTCTGCGACCTTAGAGTTCATTTCCAATTAAAAGTTTTCTCATTCAGTGAAAAGACGGCCTAAGTCTTATGATAAAAGAAAGCAACGCAGGCTGTAATGCTTGCAATTTCAAGGTAATTCTCTCTCTCTCTCTCTCTCTCTCTCTCTCTCTCTCTCTCTCTCTCTCTCACTTTTACTAGTATGCGATATTTTACTGATCATGTAAATCAGCCAAATCTAGAGTTACGTTGCTAACATTATATATCTCTTTAAAAATTAATAATAAAACAGTCATATTAGCTATCGACCAACATACATTTTCTCAAATATCTTCGTCAAACCATAGTAAAATTTTCCTGGTCTTATTACCATAACTCATTTGTAGTATTAGTAGTAAGAGTAATAATAATAATAATAATAATAATAATACTAATAATAATAATAATAATAATAATAATAATAATAGTGAAAATGTAAGTTCAGTTGGAACGGTTCCATGACACGCGCGGACGGGCGATGAATGCAGAATGAGTGGACAATAAATCAATATGAATTATTTTTCACACGTCCAGAATGCGTGTCTCTAATTAGTTTGGAGCGTGTTTTTAATTCCATATGACCGTTTTCTCTCCTGATCCACTACGGAGAGCGGATACTTAGTCTTCATGAGTAGTAATATTACGTTATCTTTCTTTAGCTTAGTTCCCAAAATTTTTGATATACATAGACACATAGACATATATCTCTGTAACTCATTATATCTTGTTCTATTTTGTTTATTTATATAGATGTTTGGCATTATGCCAAGCACTGGGGCAACTAAAGCCATTCAAGTGCTGAAACGGAAATTGACAGTAAAAGGTTTGAAAGCTGTTACAGGAGGAAAACCTCAAGCAGTTCCACTATGAAACAACTGTTAGGAGCAGGTGAACAGTAAGATGGATGAAAGAGAATATGAACGGAGGTACAGTAAAAGGAATGAAAGTTACAGCTGGGGGCCGAGGGGACGCTGCAAAGAGCCTTAAGTCATGCCTACATTGCACCGAATAAGGTGCACTGACGGCACTACCCCGCTACGGTGATCTTATTCTATATACTCTATAAACGTTTTGGGATTCCCTATCATTCGTCTTGCACTCAGATTCATCACCTGAATATTGTACCTCCTCGTGACATCACTTTGGATCAAACAGACGTTTCTGAGCTGAGGAGTCTGTGATACTTCGTCCATTGTTATCGTCCTAAGTTTTTCATTTTTTTGAAATAACAGATTGCTTACTTACTGACTGGTGTGTCTCTAACAATTAATAAGGCTTCTCATGCCAAATTTAAGTATACTTCCTCCTCAGTTATAAGAACAAAGCGGGTTTTTTTCCGTCCAGATACAAACACACACGTACACACGTGACCCACTATGGGTCCAGAACACTTAGGCGCGCCTCTGATATACTTGTACATTATATCTGAAAAACATTGTTGTCATCAGACAGCATTGTTGGTTTCAAAAGGCCATGCGAATAATACTATCTATCTATTAATATTATATACTATATAATATATAATATATATATATTATATATATATCTATATATATCCTATATATATATTATATTATAGATATATATACTATATATTATATAGATCTATATACCTATATATATATATCTAAAATAGAGATAGATCTAAATATATATATATATTATAATATATATATAATATATATTATATACTATCTATATATAATATCTATTATATATATAGATATATAATTAATATATATATATATATATATATATAAATAGATATATATATATATATAATTACTTATATATATATATATATATATAATATATATATATAAAGTCTTAATGTTATTTATTTTGAAGTTAAAGAATGTAGCACTTTGGAAATTCATTCCAAGACCGGTAAAAGTAGACTTTCTAAAAATGCTAAAATTTAAGAGCAAACAATAAGTCGCTCTTAAATTTTAGCATTTTTAGAAAGTCTACTTTTACCGGTCTTGGATAATGAATTTCCAAAGTGCTACATTCTTTAACTTCAATATATATATATATATATATATATATATATATATATATATATATATATATATATATATATATATATATATATATATATATATATATATATATATATATATATATATATATATATATATATATATATATATCTTGATACACCTCACCAGGGAGCAATATATAAAAGAATGAAAAACAGCTTTGAAATATCAAAGATAAACATAAAAACAAAAAATTAAAATACAGAACAAACAGCCTAGTCAAGAAGCAAGTGGTCCACAGCCCAGAATTACAGTTATAGGACAACTAATACAAACGGAAATGGAACTATTAAACAGTTACGAAGTTGTCAACAATACATTTCGTAAGCCAGTTATCTAGTTATATTGTCCGGTGCTAATGTTAAAAACACTACTTACTTATAATTTATTATACTAATCTCTATAATGTTTCTTTTAACAATTCTCTACAAAATGAAATTTCCTTTGAATTTTTCCAATTAACTGCATGATTAAAATTATTCGTAAGTAGAAAGAGGGCACTTGATGTACTTCCTACACGTATACGATATTTATTGCCAATAGTTTGCCAATATATTTTATCACAATCTCTTTTTTTGTTTTTATGTTTACCTTTGATATTTCGAAGCTGTTTTTCATTCTTTTTTATATTGTACCTGATGAGGTGTATCAAGAATACACGAAAGCGCCAGGTACTGCTGCCTTTCATTTTTCCTGCTGGCTCATGATATACAATCTTCACGTGTTATATATAATTATATATATATATTAATAATATATATATATATATATATATATAATATAGATATATATATATATATGTGTGTGTGTGTGTGTGGTGTGTGTGTGTGTGTGTGTGTGTGTGTGTGTGTGTGTGTATGTGATATTGAATAAATAATTATAAAGAGTAAATAAATAAGTTGTGGTTATTTCACATTTCCCAACTCCTTATAATTAAACTCGTCACAGCAGGTGCATAATCGTTAAGCAAGATCAGTCCGTAAGATAAAAAAGACAACTGGTTCCATTAAACAAAAGCAAAGCCTTTCTTTCTGAGGGAAACATATTTCGTCCTGCGTAAAAAAAAAAAAAAAAATAATAAGGATTTGACGTCGATGATATCCATCAATCATTTCATCTCACGTTTGATTCTAAATTCAGTCAAAGAAAAACCACTTCATTTCCTTTCCTCTTCCTCTTCTTCGTCGATGTTATTACTCTCCTCTCTTTCGCCTTGTATACTTCCTCGCTTCTTTATCTGTCATCTCTTACCTTCCACTCTGTTTTTCTATTCCCGGCTTTTTGTCTTCTCACATTTCGTCTTTCATCGCATCTTTTGGCTTCTTGTTTTTTTTTTCCTCCACTCATCTTTCCGTACTACGTCCTTTTCCTTCCTGCTATTTTACCATCTCCTCCTGTCAATTACCACGTTTTTGGCCTCCCACTCTCATCTCTCTTTCCCGAGGTTTTCTGTTTCGCTCTTTGCCTTCTCATTGTTCATAGTTTACTTTTTTCCGTATACAATAACTCGTTTCTCTTCATCTTCTTGCCCGCCTTATAAAGGAATTCTGCATCCACGTCGGCACTCGGCTTTATTTTGTGATTTAGTATGCTTCGTTAAAAGGTAAATTTATGGGTCTTTATCGGCCACTCCTTCCTGCTCACAATAAGGTTCCGCGCGTGATACTCACCCGCGCATTTTCCTAAAGTTTGGTCGAATATATTTGACTTTCGGTATGTGACCACAGCTGGGTTTTACTTAAAATCTCATTTTTGTAGTTATGCTGCCGACGTAGATTCATTGCTGAACGACTGAACGTTTAACATTTTGTTCGTAACGTGATAAGTGAGATATTGTATATCTTTAGTTGAAAGTACCCTGATCTCCTGTCAGGTAGCTGGGCGTTAATTTCTTATCAAGAGACTTAATCATTAAAAAAAAGGCAAATTATCAGGTTGAATTGTATTGTTGTAAGAGTCAAACAACTTCACGAGCCCATTCCCGGAGGCGAAGTATATGGAAATTGGATAGAATGCGATTATCTGCATTCTGTTCTTTTTCTCATTTCGAACTGATTCCATGGACCTTCTGCTTTGTAATCTCGAGGAATTTCCGTCGGGAATAAAAACACGCACCTCCAAAGAAGACGATGCTAATGGTCTCATTTCTGTCTAACGCATGAGTTCACCTAATTGCAGATACATAACTTCAGTTTCGGTCAAGAAGAGGAACAGAATTGCGTTAATTCAACGCCGATAAATTGCGCAGACTTCGAAATGTATCGGCAGTCAACGACTGAGAGTAACTGGAGCAACAGCTCTGAAGCAAACCAGACAACTTAAAGCTTAGATGTCGTGCAGTAAACTACATGACTCAAAGCGGGCAAGATGAAAATGATATACAAAGAGAAAAGACGATACTAAGAGGTGTTTTATTCTAAAATCAACAGCTACAGTGACGTGTACTTTTTGAGTGTGAACGTAAATGAACGGACAGACATAACTCAACAGCTGATTAAAAGGAAACAATCTTAAAAATCTCATTAACAACAAATGCGTCTAGATTGTACATGCCTTAGCTTGCATTCAACAAGTCACTGTGATATTTAGTCAAAGCAGTTGATAATATTTCTGCAAGTTATATTGCTGCAACATTAAACAACTTTTGCCCCGTCCCAATGAATTGATTAATCGGACTAATGTGTAAAACTAAAGCATTCCACATTGTCCCGTTCTCACTCTATATCTGTGTTATTTAATTCTTGTTTCCAGTCCCTTGCTAGATTGTCCTATATAAAAACACTCGCAATTCATGCAACTCTGAAAAACTCTGGGAGAATTCTTTATTAGTATGTTTTTCAAGGTATTTGAAATAAAAAAAAAACATTGATACTAAAATTCTTGCAAAAACTTGGAACCCTACGTGGAAGATCACTATATGGTAAAATAAGTACATTTTGATTGTTAAAAGCCACCCTGGTAGTTAATGAATAAAATGTTCTTTGTGCCTTTTGCAAAGTATATTCAACAAAATATTTGGGGTATTTTTTTTTATATACTAGAAATATTTCCAAACTCTTCCTTTAGAAATTGAGGACTGCAGGTAGGTACAGCTCTTAAAACATAGACAAAAATAAGTAGCCTTGCTTTCTTGATTACTAGGATTAATGATTAGAATAATAGTGGATGTATGGATTAACATTATGTGGGTTTCTTATTAAAAGACCATTACAGCTGCATTCAAGATAGAGATAATGGTAATGACGCTTATTTTACTTTCAAAATCTATTTATACTGTATTATTATATGGGTAAATTATCGTTGTAATGTGTATAAAAAAAAAACAGTAAGAAATGCGCCGAAGTTTCTTCGGCGCAATCGAGTTTTCTGTATGAGCCACGGCCCATGAAGCTTTCCGCCCGGCTCAGATGTGGCCTGCCATAAAGCGTTGCCAGATGCACGATATTGGCTAACTTTAACCTTAAATAAAATAAATAACTACCGGGGCTACATGGCTGCAATTTTGTATGTTTGATGGTTGGAGGGTGGATGATCAACATACCAATTTGTAGCCCTCTAGCCTCGGTAGATTTTAAGATCTGAGGGCCGGCAGAAAAAAGTGCGGACGGACTGAAAAAGCCGGCACAATAGTTTTCTTTTCACAACTTACGGGTTGTTCTGTGAGCAAGAGCCCGTGCTGGCATAAAATCAGCTAAATCTAAAACATTTAAAAAAACTGAAACGATCGTCCCGCCATTTGTATGTTTATATTCTCAGAATCAGCTGATTGAGTCTACTACCAAAAGAATTGGGAAAATAATTTTTTTACTTTCTAAAAGAAACGAATGTAATAATGAAATTATAATTATTATCTTTAATTCTGTACATAAATATGACTAGGGTGTACGAACTAAACTAGCATACTTTATGTTTGAGTAAACTCCTTTGTTTGTTTACCGATGTGAAAATACCTCAGTCCCCCACCCCACCCCAACCCTCTCTCTCTCTCTCTCTCAGTACTTTACATATCACTTAATGAAATATGAATGACTGTATCATTAACATAAATATACGAAGCTAGAACGCCAGGAAGTTCGCGACGCCACCGAATGAGCGCTTGCAAACACATGTACGTGTTACAATATTTTTTTATTTGCTTTTCTTGTTTTATTGTACCGTTATTTGTTCTTTTATTTTTTTTTTACAAGTTCAGTGCTTCTTGAATATGATTACCAAACCTATAATTACAGTACACAAGGAGATATTCTATCCCTGTTGATATTTCCCCTTTAATAACCGCATTAAAATGCGAATTTCATATTTAGGCAATACAAAAACAAAGAGGCTGCAGCAGGCCGAAAGGATCCTATAGCTTTCTATAAAGTTGTTGTATCAGAAGGACATCTCAGAATCTCCATTTATCAAATCAAACAGAAAGGACAACAGAGATAACCCCCAGAAGCATTCACCTCCTGAAACCACTTCTAGGACTTCTGTGGCGGTAGCAGATTACACAGTGGAAGAGAATTGGTTGTGGTTGGGAAACTAGGATGAACACATCAGGGAAGTCAGAGGAATGAACACTATTACTTTAGCGTAATGACCATGTAATAAAAAAGTGAAGCATAAAAACAAAGTTTCTGACCACTCGTTCGTAATACGAACGAACAAGAGGGTCGGGAGTGAGATAGAAATCATTTTCTCTCTCTCTCTCTCCTTCCTCCTCCCG
>NC_087201.1:18940205-18979723 GCF_015104395.2 Macrobrachium nipponense | reverse complement strand
TTCAATTGTGTTACCATGGTAACCCCAAGCGTTCGATACTTTTGGTGAAGAAGTAAAAAAATATTTACGTGGGTTCAATTACAAGAAAAGTTATTTTCGTCGTACTGATATATGTAATATTTTGGAAATGTTTATGTTTATATAGTCTTTCGACTTAAATGAGGTTCATATTGCATAAAATTTTAAAAGAATGATGACGAAGCCATAGCCATCGTTGGGTAGGCGGAAACATCAGCAGCCAATGAAATTTCAGAGATTTTCCCGCCATGATATCTGTCAGGGATGCGGGATTGTCATATTTATGTAATACAGCTGGAAAAGCTATCAAAAAATGCATGAATACGATTGCGGTTTTTTTTTTCCATTGCTGTCCTTTTTTACATTATACATTTCACAGGGTAAAATGATTTGTGTGGTTTACGTATTTTTTTACTTTCAGTAAAACAGAATATAACTCTCTAAATAAAAAAAAACAATAAAAGTACATTGCGATTTGCTTCTTTTTTTTTTGGTTAGTTAATATGTGTCTAGAAAGCTTATAAAGGCTGTGACAATCCTAAATTAAACAAACAAATTACAAATACTTTGCAAGATAACATTTGTTCTTGCCTGAAGTTTAGCATATATATATATATATATATATATATTATCATATATATATAGATATATATATATATATATATATAGTATGTGATGTATGATATGATAATATATAATAGTATATACTATATATATATATATATATGTATATATATATATATATATATATATATATATATATATATATGTATATATATATATATATATATATATATATATATATTATATATATATATATATGTATATATGTATATATATATATATATATTATATATTATATATTAATATATATATATATATATATATACATAAAATCTTCTATTTCATCGGCCGTCAGAATAACTCTGATATATTTAGAAAAAACTAAAACAGAACGTTTTTGTTATAAACTTTATTTAAAACTATTATTATACATTGGATTTGCTGGGAAGCACGCATTATTGGCAGCATAAATTGTCCATTATATATTATTTTGCATATATAATTTACAAAATTTGTGAAAAATACTTTTTAACAATATAAATGAAAAATTTTCGTTAATTAAAAAATAAGTTAGAATTTCTGAGATTTTGGACAGGGAATTTGAACAGCAACCCATAAACCTAGTTATACTCCAGGTGATACTTTTGGCGGGAAGGACCCAGAACTGTCATTGGCTTCTAATGATGTCATCAAGCTCATTGATGATTGGTGGTTATCGATATTTACTACAAAGTGGTGTGACGTTTTGAAATATTGCCATTTACCATAATCTAAGAAATCTTTTTCTTGAATTTCTACCATTTATGGCATACTTTTTGACGTCTAGTTTGTTTGTATTTCAAAAGAAAACTTGTATGATTAATATTGCAAACATCAAAAGAGAAAATCTCATATGTCGTCACTGTAGTTACCAGTTACTTTCTTTTTTGTTGACGTAATGCCTATGACAGTCTAGCTATTTCCCGGCATTGAAAACTCCAACAAAATCAGAATTTTATCTATTTAAAGGACCTTCCTTTATACCATTACTGGCATTTTTGTTGCTACTTACTATGAGATTCAGGGCCTCTGTAACACGGTTTTTTCGCAATAACTTTTTATCTATGCATTTCATAAATATAACGCTTATTCAGAATACATATTATATAAACAACATAAATTTTAAGTGTATTCTGCACTACGTAGGTTGAATAAATTTGGTACTTATAATGTAAAAAGTGACCTTTTTTGAAGACGGGCCAACTTCTTACTCAGAGAAAAGGTTTCGAACGCACTCGTTACGTAACTTATGACAGCATTTTCTTCCCTCTTTCTCGATGGATGATTGGCTATACGTAAACGAAGGCTAACCCTCTGGCAACAATGACATACCCAATTTAAATACAAGCAAAGCAGTACACCTTCATGAACTCTGGAACATCTCCACTGATAATTGTCATAATGAACAAACCAACAAAATATGTTAATAAATACAAAAAAAAACACTTCGATTATTAGTCTAACTCCCAAATAAGTTTCCAAAGAAATTACAGTCTTCTTTATAGGTCACAATCAGATTGACAAGATGTAGGGAATAGTTGGTAATTATCAAAAACATAGTAGACAAGCTTGATTGATAACTGCTATATCCAATGTCAAGCAATTTTTATTTATGGCTATCTACCTATTTACTGAAAAAAAAAATAGAAGGTACCGTATATTGGCTTTAACCTTCACCAAAAATAATTATCGTCAGAATGGTGACTTCATGAGGCTCCACCCACTTTGGCCTCGTTATAATTCAGGATAACACTGAAGGCTACCATGGGCATTGTTGGATTAGAAATTTAACTTCTGGCTATAAAAATAAAAACTAATTTCTCGAGTAGTTGTAAGAAGTGCTAAATGATCCTCAAGGATCCCAGCAGTTTTTTTTTGGCCTAAAACGTTTAATTCACGTATGTTAATGCTATACTGTTGCGGCACTACTGGTACAGTAGTATTACTACGCTAGCACTGATACCCCACCCACATCTATGTATCCTTCCGCCATTCATAAAGTCTTTTGGGTTTCAGAGCCGATGGAATTTCTGTCTGGTGGATGGGGGGCGGGGGGGCAACATTTTAGTCAAAAGGTGTTTGTTTACCTGCTTACGTAATGAATGTTTTTCGACTCTTGGCTCGTAATCATTGGCCATGGCGTCGGCTAGATCATTTTTACTCTATAAAAATTAAAACTATCGGGTTTAGGTTATTGATAATGCTGACAAAATTTTCGTGTGGTTGTTGTAAAATATACATATGTCAACTTTCAGCTACATCCGATGCTTTGACAAGGAGCAAAGTCCAAAAAACCGTGTTACAGAGACCCTGAATCTCATAGTAACTTTAACAAAATAGGTGATCATGAAAAAGTACGGTTTATAATGAATAATGGCTTAAATAGAAGATAGAATTTGATACATAACATCCTTTTTTCAGATTTCTTGGAAAAACCTGGATTCTCTGACTTATGAAATGCTGTTGGGAGAGCCTTCATAAATTGCATTCCATTTCTGTCCTTATTTACATGATACTTTTCATCTAGAAAAAGAAATTGTGTGGTTTATATTTTTTCTATTTCAGTCAAAAAGTATGTCAATAAAAGAGAATGAATGTAGTACATAGCAATGCGTCTTTACTTGCCTTCTAAATGTTTGTTTAACACGGCTGTTGTAAACCTAAATTAAATAAATTACATTACAAATCTTTACTAATTAACACATGTTCTGTCTTGGAACCTAAACTATAGTAAAAAATTAAAACGCTCTAAAAAAATTTCATCTGCGCTCAGAATTAATCTGGTATATTTAGGGAACATTAACAAATGAAAGCTTCTTATTATAAATTCTATTTCCAATTATTATTATATATTTGATCTGATGGGTAGCGCGTATTATTCATGAAGCATTGTTGCCAGTATAAATTATTTCATTATATACGTATGTATATGTATAAATATATATGCTTTATATTCTTTAAAATATAACCCTGCATCAGATCTGCGATTAACAGTTTCTGAACTTCTTAACAAGCAATGGCAGTACTATTAATGGCATGATCTATAAATATTGAGCAACAGGCTAATCTTTTCATAATCAGTCAAGAATAATAATGATTACTGTTGTATCCAGAGGAACGACGAGGCATTCATTTCTTCCAAAACCTACTATACCGGAGTGGTTCTCATATAAACAGTCGTCTGCCTCAAAGCTGACAGCACAACAGGCACCTTCGAAGAATTTCTTCTCTTTCTCTCTCTCTCTCTCTCTCTCTCTCTCTCTCTCTCTCTCCTTCCTTCCACCTCTCCACATCCATTTCCTTCGTCACTTCTGTACCATAACCCCATAAACCTCTGCTTGATCCCCACACTTAGGCTAAAACAGGCCTAAAACATTACATTAACGGGATAAGTGATGGGGCTGGAACGGATCTATCTCCACATATTCACATAACTATAAGGATTCCTAATATCTGAGATGAATGGCAACGAATAATCCCGGGGTATACTGGGAGACTATTTGTCGAGATTAGAGAGGATTGTCTGGGTTTAGCACATGTCTTCCTCTGTTTATAAGGATGGAAGACCAGGATCGAATATTTTCTTATTGTATTTCTTACTCTTTAATGCCCGTGAATCCAGACACTACCGGAATGAGGCTTAAGTTTTAAAAGCATGTTTTCGAAACACCGTTTTCGCTTTCTCGCTGTTGGGGTTTAGTAAAGGCCTAAAGAAAAGGCTAAAAAGGTCTGAAAAAGGTGTTTCGCCTTGAGTTAAAGATACAGGAATTTAAAAATACGATATTTATGATTTATTAATTTGAATGAAAATTTATAAAATAAGTAATGTGCATGTTAAACAGTACAGAACAATTATTAATAATAAAATATAATAGAATTTATTTAAATTTTCGTTGGTGAAACAACGCTCTATTTGACAGTAGATTTTAGCATGCGCTCCAAGTAAGCTGGAGGTCGGATCACGCATTGTTGGGTAGTTTTGGAAGGTCGGTTCTAGAATCCTCGCCTTTAGATTCATTTGTCTATTAAATTACGATCCACTTGAAGATCCTGAACACAATATTTCCAGGCAAGAATCAGCTGAGCACGCAAAACAAACTCAGAGTTTACTGAGCAATCAATAGGATGTCATCCCCTTTTCATCCGTGGGTGTCCTGTTGCAGAGAAGAGATGAGTTATTTCATGGCGTCTGAATTTACATTTCATTAGCGTGGACTCAGGTGGTAGCAAAGGTTTTCCGTTCGGTTGAATGCTATGTTGTTCCTGACAAAATACCAAAGTTTGTTTGCATGAGTGATCCCTGCCCTTGTTAGTGAGAATCGCATTGCAGATGTAATAATTTTACGGCAAATACCCAGTCACGTCGGAATATCGTCTCACCATCTTTGCCTGAGATAAGGGGGTAATTATTCAACTGTTTTTTAAGAAGGTTGAAGGTCGGTGAACCCTATCGGAAGTAATAAGATTAGTTGGTGAACGAATACTGCTCTTGAAGAACACTTTTCAAAGTAGGGGGAAAGTGGAAAGGGCTTATGAGATGGTTAGAACGAAAACAGGGATATTTTTCGTTTGCTAAAATTCCATAAGGTATGTTACTGGAATAGGAGCGATGAACGAGTTATTTTGTTTTGATTCTGTAAAGAAAAAGCGAATGCTCTTTGCATAAAAAAGAAATTAATCTTGCGACCATGAAAACGTGCGATCTTTTAACGAATATTTACGCAAAGAAAGAAACAGATATATAGAAACTACCTGATATATACACAAGGTTCCCTAATTCCTTTTTGTATTAACCTTTTTATTTCTGTAACCAAATTCTTCTACATCTAGCTCTGATCGAGTCAGAATTGGCCCATTGCCTTTAGCTGAGATTTTTAAAGCAATTAATTGATTATTTTTTGCATGCCCTGACTCTGCTCCGAGGATGTGACTCATTTAGATCACACCATCCCAGCCACCGTACATTACTGAAGTCCAGGATTTTGTTACAATTATTTCTCTTAAATGTTGCTACTCTTTGCTTCTTACGTGTATTTCTTGAATACAGAACAAATTGCCGGTATTTTTTTTCGTTATTTTTTAAAATATAGCAACGTATTATTGCAGCTTTTGTAAGTGGTCAACATCCACCAAAGGTCACTCTCCGTGCATATGGCGTCCTTGGCAAAGCAAGGCTAAACAATAAAAGTAGTTGTACCAAGGCCAGTCGAACTTAATGGGAAAAAAATGCTTTTGGAGGTAGCATCTGCTGTCACAGTCTGGCTACACAATCATCTATAGTTCGAAAACAGTAAAAGCAGAAATATTAGTTTATGTAATAAAACAAAACCATAGGCTATCTCTTAGTCTGACAGTTTGCAGGCTTCAATCCAAAAGTAGTAACATGCTTGTCTAGATACCCAACAATACATTAGTTGACCTCTATTAGTCATTTTATTGAGTGTTTTTCTTTTGTCCCTTGTCAGTGTAGGTTACAGAATCATGCATGCATGTCACGCAACATTCCACTTTCCATTTTTTAAACCAATATGATATAATTTTTTTTTTTTTTAGACGTCTTTAGTGGTACCACGGATTTAGTTTTTTTAGATAGAGTATTTGGGCCTTCCTTTTGTAGGGCCGCCAGCCACTCAATCGGGGGGGCTTGTTGTTTGATTTTTTTTTTTATGATTTGCTTGCATGCTTCCAGTTCCCTTGGCTAAGCCTCAGCTGCAAGAAAAGTTATCACAGGATACATTTCTTCCTTTAGGCCTTCTGTAAGTTGCAATGCCCTACGTTTCCCATGATCATATTACACTGACTCATCTTTATGACCATTCTATACTTCAGAGTGCGTAACACACTGCCCAGAGCTGTATCTATCAGGTTTTATCCGAAGGGAGCCAGTTGTTTATCTAAGGAAACGGTTGATGATGCATTTGACATAAGAACGAGTCTCTCTACCCAGGCACTCCAAACACCTCTATTGGAATCCAGTTTGTCCTTGCATATCCTTGGTGCTCCAGACGATTCGTCCTTCAACTCAGAAAGCTTCAACAAATGTTTTTATAAGCATTGTAGTTGGGATATCTTAATAGCACCTGCTTGAAGCTGCAGTTCATAAAATGCCACTATTTTTTTTTTTTTTTTTTTTGGGGGGGGGGGGGGGGTGGGGAGGGGGGGGGGGAATGAAAACAATTCAACTGCAGGTGATATGTCTGGAGTTCTCAATGCTGCATGGACGGGTGATTCCAGGATTTTGGTCAAAAGTTTGTGCCATTTCCTGCCTATTAGTGCGTTTACTTCTGCAAATCATACATTCCTGTTTTTGGTAGTAAATTTTTTTCTTTGACGAAGTTTGTTCTTAATCAGGACTACTGTTATAGAGTTAACCACCCAAGGAAAGATCACTTTCACTTACTACATTTTCTGAATATATATAATCATTTCCTTTGCCAACATTATCCTGACCATAAAAGATGATTACTGTAACATGTAGGGACTGTCTGGCACATGAAAGAAATGCTAGATACTCCAAATGTCCTTTGCCATCTGCAACCCCCTAATACCGATGATACCCCGTGAGTGTTTATAATGTTGATGCAAACAATATTTACCTGGACAGAAAGGCTTACTTACTCATGGTCGATGCATTTTCCTATGAAAGGTTTACAGTAGCTTCTTTCACTGTAGGATTTCCACCTGGCAAACAAATGCAAGAAATTTCTTATGAATATCTTATAGTAAAAGAAAACGAATACATGGATGACTGCATTTCAGGGCCGTGTCTAATAGATTACTGTCGATTTATATTTACAAAAAATCGGATATATATCGTATTTTGGAAATAGCAAACTTGAAGCCACAGCATAATTGGCAAAAATATGCTGTGATGTCCAATGTGGATAATTAAAGTGCTTATCAGAGTATTCAATGAAATTTCAAGGGAAACTCAGAGAGAGGCTAGTTGTGACATAAACTATGACATCAGACGTAATAGCATGGTTCCCAGTAGTATGATAATGATCACAGAAACACAGATATTTGGTCTTCTTGTACAATAAGCAAGACCTTGAAATTGAAAGAATGAGTAACTTCAAATCTATAAAAAAAAATAAATAGGTGTTTGAGTGTGTAAAACAATATAAGAATTCCATTTACTACTTCTACCAACATCTGAGTCTTCATTCATAAAGCATATGGGATGGGTGTCTAGTAAAGTAGTCATACTACATTATCAATGAGTGGGCGGGCCTTCAGTAATGACGAGTCTGTTAGATTTAGCTAAGTTTCCCTTTAAATTTCTTTGATTTACCCTGAGAAGTGCCTTAATCATCAACATAAGACATCACTGCATATTTCTGCCAATTAGGCTGTAACTTTAAATTGCTATTTCCAACATACGATTCATACCCGATGCTCTGGGAAGATTTTATCCACGAAAATCAATTTGACAGAGCAATAAAATGCACAGTAGCCGAAAATAACTATAATGAATATTAAAGTATGGGATCATTTTTTGACCATAACAGATTACATGTTACGTTTTATGTGGGGCATTGACCACAGGAAAACAATTCTCTAAACTTGGAGCATAAAGTTACAAAAAGACAAGGAGCACGAAACTTTAGTCTCATATAAAGAAAACGCGAAATAGTCCAAGGCAAAAACTGCAGCACAAGAGGGTTAAGAAAAAAGAGTATAATATTTCAATGGAAATATTAATTTGGAGGAGCCCTTACATTATCAGTGAGCTTAAATTACGGGAAAACTTTCGGTAAACAACTCTTTTTAAAGAGATGTAACTAACGAAAAGTTAAAATCCTTATCTTAATTGTCTGTTTTGTGGAGGATTCGAGGAAAATGAAGAGCGCAGCTCAGGGAGAAGTAGGGTTTGATTTTAAATTTACGAATTAAATTTTTTCTCATCTCTCTAAGAAAACTGTGCATAAGAAGGAAGGAACGCAGTGATGACCGGTGTCCAACAAAAGACGAATTGAAAAGTAAAAGAATACAGTGAAAATAAAAAATAAGAACTACGATCTGCGGGAAATACATGATTACCGGGTGGCCTCAGTAATTCACTTAATTAGCATAAAGTAAAATGAATCCCATAAGTTTCCTTGTTTAAAACTTAAATACAGTCAGAATTCTTCTTGCCAAGACAACATTCGCTTCTGTATTCTTTTCCACACACACACACACACATACACACACACGCGTGTTCACACATACACACACACACTCCAGCCTTTGTTTTCTTTGCTTTTTTTTCTAGGGACTCATTACCTTTGAATGCACTTGGTTCAGCGCACTTCTTGAATATCCGTGGAAGATTTCCAGGCAATTGGGGACAGGATAGAACGGAAATCGGAGACTTGAAATATTGGAAGTTATTTTAATTTAACATGAATTCATGAATTTCATAACTCATGACTCTTTCATTTTATAAGGATTTCGTTTCTAAAGATCAGTTAACTACGGCTCTCTGATGCGTTTCATCAGTCAATTTTATCCATACATTACAGTGGTGACTATTTTATCAAGACGTTACTCTGGTTACTGTCCCACAAGTATTTGCTGACTTTCCCTTTTATCCAGGTATTACTGAGGTGACTGTTCCTTTTACAACTCGCCCCCGCCCCTCACAAAACCTAACACACCACCCACTAAACCTAAACACGACCCCTCCCCCTGCTAATAAAACATAAACACAAACCATGATACAGAATTATTAACTAACGGAAAGAAAAGCTTTTCAATAATAATAATTCTAATGGGTATAAAGTACATGAAAGAGGTATGGTTTATTTACTGATACGTTACAAATGGAAGGAAGATGGGGTAAGGGGGGGGGGGGGGGGGGGGGGGGGGGGGAAGGAGGTATGAGTTTGAGACCTACCCTATTATCCAAGTTGGTCTGGATCGGTCGAGCGATTCGTATATCTATAGTGCACAAAAATAACTACAAGCATAACTTTTATAAGATATATATATATCTATATATATATATATATATATAATATATATATGTGTGTGTGTGTGTGTGTGTGTGTGTGTGTGTGTGTGTGTGAGTGTGTCTTCAAGTCCCGATTCCCTCATGGAGTCTGATACTGATATTGTATCAGGTAATTTAGGTCTTCGTTTCCGAAAAAAAATCATCCACAATTTGCAAATGTAAACATTACAAAACTGTAAAGAAAGCTGATTATGTCTGAATTCACAAACCATAGTAAGTAGGAATATTTTTATAAAAATAGAAGTGTATTTTCTCTATAAGTGTTGCCGCATAACTCGAATAAAAACTCAGCTTGGAGATTGCCCCAATATAATTGGTTCTTATTAGGGCTATGTGGCGATTGGTATATCAATCTCCTATCTTAATAATTAAATTAGCCAGCACAGTTTACGGTGGGTACTCTGTTTCTTCACTCACATCGGATTATCTCCTCTCTCTCTCTCTCTCTCTCTCTATCTCTCTCTGTCTCTCTCTCTCTCTCTCTCTCTCTCTCCTCTCTTCGCTGTTCGTTTAAATGTTGACATACTGTTAGCAAGTCTGCATTAACTCAATATACCAATTTCATGCACGTTTCCAAAGGTACATAAAGAATATAAATTTCAAATAAATAAAAGAGGAAGGGAAACCTGAAAACCAACGCTGAAATTTCCAGGCCTCATATCCTCATGATTTGGCAACGCTGCGTTGCAGTATCTGATGAATTATTCAGACGGAAAGAGAAAGATCAATCAAAGATATGTGAACGGTGCGGGTTAAGCCTTGTGGTGGCTGCGGTTGCTAGTTGCATTATTTTTATTTCTTTTTCCACGATGAATGAAAAGAGGAAAAAAATTAATTGCGAGGTCTCATAAGACACAGCTTTTATGTATTGAAAAAAAAGGGGTTTACAATAATAATTAATAATAATAATAATAATAATAATAATAATAATAATAATAATAATAATAATTCCGGTTGGGAAATTTGCTTTATAATAAATACCAGAAACAAAAAATTGTAGCAAAAACGCAAAAAAAAAAAAAAAAAAAAACATATAATAAGGCATATCACCAAACTACTTTGTGTTTATATCTAAAAAAAATGAATAAAAGTTTTATTTATGGTCTTCGGTGGTATCTGGTAAAAGCTTTCTGATGGTCAGCGGTACAGCAATTGACATTATCTTTGGAAATAACATTAACAGAGTATGCTGACCTAGAAAAATTGCCAAAAAAATTCCATTCGAATCCATTAACTTTATGGGACCCACTAATCTCGTAATAGGGCCTATGTTTGTGTGTGTGTGTGTGTGTGCTTGTAGAAGAGAGAGAGAGAGAGAGAGAGAGAGAGAGAGAGAGAGAGAGAGAGAGAGAGACTTTAATCAAGTTTCAAATAATACCTTATATCTTGAGGATACTCTAGAACTGGGACGTCAGAGCAGTTTAGTAAAACAATTGTGATTCCACTCCAACGCTCAGTTGAAGCAGCCTACAAAATAAGATCTTAGTTCCTAGTGCCTCCCCCGCTGTTTTATTGCATTTAAATCGTTTAAGAGAACGTCGTTCAGAGTTAGTACGGACTAGGAAATCACTTGGCCTGACTTGTATGATGGTAGCGAATGGATCGTTAGATGTCATCCTAATGTACCCTTTATTCTGTGATAAATTTCATGAGAAATAAGAAAACGATTAATAAGCAATCAAATGACCGTCATGCATATATATGAGTTTCTTGAAATTGAATACAGTGGAGTGTTTAACTCCACTGATATAGGCGGTTCCAAAACAGTTAAAATTCTTATAACATCCTGAAGTATGTTATCTGATATCATTTTTAAATCTGTATGTTGACACTGAAATATTATCACGAGAGGAACTGTATCTTCAAGGTACAAAGCAGCAACTTTGCAATAATGGAAACGCCTTATGGCGGCGTGAAGTAAACATACATCCAATAAGACCCGGGCCGCATTGTTTCACAAACGCATTTTTATGAGAACGCTGGCTGTCCAATTATGAGACGAGAGATCTACACGAGATAAACAGGGACGTCCTCTTCGTTTTATTTTTTTTTCAGCTCACATTTGAGAAGAGAAAGAGCGGCTCAGACTTTTCGTCGTTTAATTACTCAGCGTCATCAGACTAACCTGTTTCTTCGGGAGTTATAAAATGGCGGATTCAGACGCGACTCATTAAAATAAAGAAACCGCGGCATGAAGGAGTGAGTGTTATATATATATATATATATATATATATATATATATATATATATATATATATATAAATATATATATAGATATCATCTATATATATATATATATATATATAGTATATTATAAGATATATATATATATATATATATATATATATATATATCATATATATATATATATATATATATATATATATATCTATATATATAGATATATTTATATGTATATATAACATATATAATATATATATATATATATATATATATATATTATATTATATACTAATAATATATATACATATATAATATACTATATATATATATATATATATATATATATATATATATATGTATAAATTTTATAATGGATACGAATACTCACATATGCGAATATGTAAAACATAGTAATGATAACATACTGTAGAGGTGGACAAATATATGTTGTATGTAAGCCAGTAAAAATCTACTATGTAATCTATATAGGTGAATATGACATGTAAATGAATATATATATATATATATATATATATATATATATATATATATATATATATATATATATATATATATATATATATATATATTGCTATTTCATATGCAAACGGGGTAAACAAACATTTTATAGGTAAATTGTAAAGTAAAATCTACATCATATAAGTTATTATATTAGATGATTCTTTTGGTAATAATAGGTGATTTTCAATAAAAATAAATTTCTATAGGGTATGGTAAACCCGTACAGCTTATTTACGCTTAAGTTACAAAGGGAATTGGGCCAAATACACACACACACACACACATGTATATATATATATATATATATATATATATATATATATATATATATATATATATATATATATATATATATATATGTATACATATTATTTCATGGTTTATGAAAGCACTTACTTCATACTTGGGATAATTCTTTCAAAACTTCTAAAAATTAATGTGAAAATGTAGAACAATAAGTAGAAGTGATGCTATCTATATATAACGAAAATATTTTCAATTCTTTTGCAAATAAAAAAAATTTGGAAATTATTTTTCAGCTTAAAAATTATCTATTTTTAAAGAGAATTATCTACATGAAATTACTTAAATTATGTAGATTCTTGTTTTACAATTCACATATAAAGAGGGTTTTAACCTCATGAAAAACAATTTGCACATGAAATAAGAAATTTTTTGCATTACTATATCATATCCAGGCATTATCGTTCTTTGAAACTATATAGATTACCTAGTAGATATTTACAAGCTTACATACAACACATACTTGTCAACCTTTACAGTGTTTTCACTACTCACTGTCTTACATAATATACATTGTGAATAAATGTATATTTGTAATTGCTCATATATTAACCTCTTCCTATTTCGTAGACCTATGTGTCTGCTGGTTTGTGGCAATTCCAAATGGAGACAGAGTCGACGGAAAAAAATACACTCCTAATTAGATGGCAAATTTATAAAAAAAAAAATTCTAACAAAAAACACTTTGTCTTTATTAAGTGAGTGAAGACATTTGATAATATAATAGTAATAGTAAAGCCTATGAAAACAAACGATGTTTTCAGAGACGCGCCCTTTGCATTACCAGATGAATAAATTGACAGTTCGCTGACGACAAACTTAACCATTATTTCGACCTGAGAACAAATACAAAGTTATTAAAAAACTCCCCTCTTTTCTGCCTTCTCTGTGTAAAGATATACTTACTTTTTTATATAAATATTTAGACCATGAGCATGAACTGGAAGACCTATAACAATCACAGACCAATCCTTTATATGCATCCACGTACTGTTTCAAGACAGGACTGAGCATGTTAAAGCTCTTAAGTCATTTAACTCATTCAGTTTTCCAGTCATCATTTTATGATGATGAGGCATTATAGAGCGGTGAACCCGTATGAGGTTGAAGGACAATTAACTGTTTATTTTACGATGGTTCATTTATGTCTGAACGAAAGGATGGTGAATATTTAAGGAATCGACAATTACCCCAATATCAACAATGACAGAGTAATGGGAGATGGGCGTGAATTTTCATGTTAGCTTTGAGTAGAAACAGGTTATATCATTTGTCGCTTTTTCTGTTTCATGGGTAGTAAAGTAATATATATATATATATAGATATATATATATATATATATATATATATATATATATATATATATATATATATATATATATTTGTGACTGTTAAGTAGTTCCTCTCTGGACGAGTGGATTTCGCGCTCGGCTGCCAATCAGGTGGTCCGAAGTTCGAATCCCTGCTCGGCCAACGCGGAATCAGAGGAATTTATTTCGAATAGAAATCCATTTTCTCGGTATAGTGTGGTTCGGATCCCACAATAAGCTGTAGGTCCCGTTGCTAGGTGACCAATTGGTTCCTAGCCACGTAAAAATATCTAATCCTTCGGGCCAGTCCTAGGAGAGCTGTTAATCAGCTCAGTGGTCTGGTAAAACTAAGATATACTTAACTTTGTGACTATTAAGTAACAATAACTAACTAATTGAGGTATGTATATGCTGACAGGCATTAGCCTATAACTACAATAATTTTCGATAAATGCACAAACATAACTTGGACTTCAAAGATTGCATAAATACGTTCCTACAAATATGTGAGGGCCCAATAACAGAGCTATAACGTAGTAACAAGCTTACCATACTAGTCTTAACAAAGGTTTAACCAGATGCGTTGAACAACCTTGACGAAGGAAAGCTGGAATAATGGTAGTCCTTGATCGTCCCTGATCTCCTGAATGATCCCATACCGTCTCGGCCTCTCCAGGGGTAATGGCAGAAGGTCTTCTGGCAATTGCGATGGTTACAGCAGCCGTCATGATTTCAAGAGAACCTGGTCTCCGATGCATAAACCGTACTGCGGTCGACTGACGCTCTGTGAGATTATGTTGGAGGGCATGTCAATATTTTAGAGCAATGTAAACAAGCCCGTTTAAGGACATCTGTCATATAGGAACCGAGTAGTAAATACTAAGAAAAATTATATAAATCTCTAAATAGCTTTAATAAGTTGAGTATGAAAATTATATCAATATCAAATTAACTAACGACTTCCGCACCAACACAAGTATGTACTAGTTCTAGCATAGATTCACTGAAATACAATAGATAAAAAAAAAACTGTTCGCTGAAGTGGTATAGAGAAGCAAAACCACTAAAGGTTGAAGGCAGAATGGAAAGAAGTATCTCAAAACAGACAGATCCACAGTCGTTTGCCTTAACACTCAAACTTGATGACTAAAGCAAGCGGCTGCCTGAGAGAAGGAATGTAATTAAATTGCCTCAAGTCAAAGACGTTTCTTCCATGACTGTTTCCGACTGCTTGAAGTTATATGAGAGATAACCGCAAAATACAAGTGTTTGGTGATAAAATTCAACCCAGATAGACTATCGATTGAAATGAGAATGTATATATAGCATTATATATATATATATATATATATATATATATATATATATATATATAATATATATATATATATATATATATATATATATATATAGAGGCTCAGTTAAATAAATATATAGGAGCTTCAGAAGATGTCCATGATACAACCAGTAAAAGGAATAAAGTTTTATTCCTTTTTTAACGAAACGTTTCGCACATGAAACTTCTGTGCATCATCAGTCTGTAAGAGAGCAAAGAGACATATAAATAACATTAAATGATGAAAAAAAGCAACCCAAACACCCAACTGTCCATAATGGTAGAGAGAAGATGGAATGACTAAAAAACCAGTTGACGAAGACGACGTCAACTATGCCAGGTATAGAGTTGCTGAGGAGGTATTGCTATTGAGTGATGGAACAAGTTTCTTAATGTATAACGACTCGAGGATAGTTAGATGGTCAGGATTTTTGACATAATCTATTATTTTGAATTGTTTCTTTTTGGATTTCAAGTTTGCAATTAGAAGCGTGGTTCCTGATATTGGAAAATTAAGATTGTTTTATTTTCTGACCAGTACGGAAGCTGAAACCCAGATGGCTACAATATCTGACCCTCAGCAGCCTCCGAGTCGATCCAACGTAAGAGCCCGGACATCCAGGGCAAATAAATTTATATATGATGTTAGATCTCATGAAGGGCTGAAGGAGCCAATTGTACATGGATTATTTGTTATAAGTTTGACTCTGAGACAAGGAATCTCTTGTTCAATGATTCGTGCGAGATTGGACGAGAATTTGAAGTCAGGCATATATGGGATAGTTGCATAAAACAGTTTCTTAGAAACATCAAAATTAGGCAATGTGGATGAAAGAATTTGGCAAGTATTTGATTGATCATTCTTAGAACTATTTCTTGTGGGAAAGAATTAGACTTGAAAAAGCTTAATAAAAAACGTGATCTCATCAATTGAAAAATTTTCCAAGAAGATGAATATTTCAGGGCTCTATTGAATAAAAGGAAGATAAAATTAATAGATTCTTGAGGAAAATAAAAAAATGAAAATATTATAAATGAAACAACCTATCAACAGCTTTTTGTTACCGGTTCCTCGTGCAGTTACCTACATAGCCGTACCTCTGTGTTTCCGAGTGCCTAAAGAATCTGATTGTAATGAGCCGGATAGAAATTCATTGCTAATTTGTCTTTCGGTCCACTTACTAGCGGCCAGTATGCATAAATTGGATGCATTGTTTTCTTTCTCTGTAAATAGCTGTTGCTTCCTTATTACATTTGTTATTTTAGTGAGTGTCCAATTTTTCCCTATTAAATGAATTCACCCTGTTGTGTGTGTGTAAATAAACAAAGTAATGTGAAGAAACACTTTCATATGGCGACCTTTCCAGTTATTAATTATGCTTTAATTGTATTGTTTGTGTGCTTACAAGGTGTTTTGCAAGGCTATGATTATTAAAGTAAACTACGCAGTTACCCCACCTCTCGTAATCCATAACAATATATATATAAATATATATATCATATATATATATATATATATATATATATATATATATATATATATATATATATAGGTATATATATATAACGTAAGGCCTAGGGGTTATGATTAATGATATATTACCAATATGTTCGCTGTGACCTATTGGAATGTGGAGAAGCAACGACCTGAGAAAAGCTGATCAATGGTTTCTGTGGGTTGGCGTGAGATAAAACTGCATAGAAAAGACAAGTCAATGTACTCAGTTTCATGAACTCCTTTTCAAAAGTGCCTTTGGGAAACTGGTTGCAGCCAGTAATGTGAGGCCGTTGTTGAAATGTGCATTCGTATGTGCGTGTGCGACCTCTCCTTTTAAATGTATGATACCCAAGTCTATGGTGGATTTTGATAGAGGCGTCTTTGAGAGAAAGACAGGATGCCGTGGTGCTCACTGAAAGTCTCTTTATAATTATAGTGTGTTAAATATTCCGGCTGCTTGGGTGAGTCCTCTAATATTTTAGCCAAGAGTCGCTTGTTACCTATTTTAACATTTTATGGGAAACATCAATCTTTGACTTTGTTATTAAATTTATGTGTGTACTTACGGGTGTTCTCATGTCTTTGAAACAGACGGTTCTGGCAAGGAAATATGTGGGGACCGAAGGAGACATTTGGTGTGACCAATACAGTTTAGACATTTTTACTGTTGGGGTTTTTAAGTTAGTCAGTAAGACTTGGATCATTATCTTTTGTTACTTAATAAATGTATCTTTTTATAATGCAACTTTCTCATTTTGTTTACCTATTAGAGTGGAGAGAAAGAGGTGAAGAGAGAGAGAGAGAGAGAGAGAGAGAGAGAGAGAGAGAGAGAGAGAGAGAGAGAGAGGTATCGCTTGGAGAGAGAGAGAAAGAGAAGGTCGCGAGTCGTTGGTTGCTTAGAGAGATTGTGTATGCCTCACGCTCGGAGTTACACGTTTACCAAATGAATAATGACGATATATCCTCATTACATATATATATATATATATATATATATATATATATATATATATATATATATATATATATATATATATACATACATAGAGAGAGAGAGAGAGAGAGAGAGAGAGAGAGCCTTTGCTTTTTTTGTGTATATGTAAAAAGTTTTATATATACACAAAATTCAAAGAGTTATACTACTTCTAGACCGTTCATCTCTAGATTTCTAATGCCCTAATCATTCAAGGACCCATTTCAGCGAATAAATCACTTGAAGCTTTCGAAATTAAGATCACTGAATTTCATGCCTCATTTTTATTTGTTTTTTGAGTTTAATTGCTAACTAGGTCAAGCCTAATTAATTAAGGAGATTTCTCAAAGTTCAGACAAAGATTCTGGCAAAGGTTTCTTCTGTAAGGTGAGATAATGAGATGTAAATTTGAAAAGAAGATATTCACAAGTTGCCAGTAGCGGCTTCCTTTAACCATCTCGAGCGTTCAAAGAAAGAAATGAAATAGTCATTATTCTCTTTCTCTCTCTCTCTCTCTTCTAAAAGATCTTTTTCCTACGTTCGAAGAATGATTTTTTTATTGAATTATAAAGCTAGTTGGTAGTCAGTCACTGAATCCTAATGGCCTCGGGTGTTTTCCACGAGTCAATACTCGTCTGCAGGCCAACAGCCACAAAGAGAAATTGAAGCAAATTTTCGCAGAAGACAACAAGCGATGAAAAATAAATCCGTGTTTGCTCTTATCTCGTTATAAAGAGTTCTTCGTTTATTACTAATGGTTCGTTGGGCAGCAAAAAGAGACAGCCATCCGGAGAAAAGACTGAAAGACAGAGGTAACAATTTTATGTAAAACGATCCACTGCCGAACACGACTCATGTCACCAGGGACAAAACAAGCAAGTCACGTAACACAAACAACTTCGTAGTATACACAGTAACGAGCCTGACGACCCCCATCCGCGGCGCCTTCCCCCCTCCCCCTGAGGACACACACACACACCTTGGTATCTCGAGTCAGTTCCGTGGAAGGCTGAGCTTTATTAGGAAAATGACGTTGATACCAGGAATTGACTTATATACCATTATTCTTGATTGAAGATGGCGGGTCCAAGGGTGTACACAAAGATGGAAAGTTACTAATTAAAAGGCAATATATATATATATATATATATATATATATATATATATATATATATATATATATATATATATATATATAATATATATATGGATGAACTGACAGAAAGCTAGGAACAGAGCTTCAGCTGCCATATACCATTACGAGAACTGAAAAAAAAAAAAAAAAAAAAAACACATATCACCAGAAGATGAACCCGCCACGTTCTTATGTTTACTCCAGAGGAGGTCATAATGAACTACAAATATTGTGGAACTCTTACACATCACAGGCTTCAATCTTCCACAGAAAAATCACTAAAAGACAGATTTTCGAAATTCCCTACATATATCTATAGGTGTCATGACTACGCTATTTCTCTCAGGTTAGTGAGTTTAAAATCGACTAATAATACCGTGTGGTAGCGAGGGTGCTTGCCGGATGCAACTTCCTAGAAGAAAACCATTGGTTCGGTATACGAATGCAAGTTACCTCGAAGTGGATGAAGTGGGGGACTGTAAACCAGTTAGTGGAAGGAAACGGCAGATAAATGGCCGATGGGCCACTTTCACTTGGTCCTTCGTCAGTAACATGAATCAGGCCAGTCAGGTTAAAATTGCAACTGTAGGATTAGCAGGAGGCAAAGCTGCTATACTGCTGTCCTGAGACATTCCAGTCAGGAATCCTGATTCCAGTGACTGAGCCGTAACCCTAGTGAATGGTTGTGTAACCCGTGTATGAAGAAATATCCCCATAAACAGAGCTTTTTTTTCTAAGACCAACAGCAATCAGGATTCAGAAACGTGTAAGTTTCAAGGAAATACAAGGCATGATCCGATCTCCAGCTTACTCGAGGGCGCTTGCTAAAATGTACAGTCAGATAGAGCGTTATTTCCCCAACAAAAATTAAAATAAATACACTATTTTATTAAAAATTATTTTTCTGTACTGTTCAACATGCACATTATTTATTCTTATAAATTGTCATTCTGATAAAGAAATCGCAAATATCCTATCCCCCCTCCCCCCAGCAACAACAACAACAGCAACAATAAAGTAGTCGGAGGATTACTCCCGAGTAAGCAATAAAAATATTATCATAATTCCAATTGACTAGAGGTGTATGTGCGAATATTATATTTGGGAATATGTGAACTACTTTACGTCAAGATTTCGTTATTATGTACTTGTTCATGTAAGGGTGTGCTTTAATCTCCTGGTTTATTTACAGAGCCATCGGTTTCTGTATTTAGATGTGCAATTCTCTCTCTGCTACCACTAAAAACAAAAACCCCTATAGTAAATGGTTCTATCATATGTCGCTTACTCAGGAGTAAGCCTACGAAATAATTTGTTGTTGTTGTTGTTCTTGCTGTTGTTGCTTTTGTTGGGTGGTTAGGAAAGCCTAAAAAGGTCTGAAAAACGTGTTAAGTTAAAGATACAGGAATGTTAGGATAGGATATCTATGATTTATTTATTAGAATGAAAATGCATAAAAGGTAAATAATGTTAAACAGTACAGGAAAATTATTTCGAATAAAAATCAGCGTATTCATTTTAATTTTTGTTGGTGAAACAATACTTTGTTTGACGGTAGATTTTAGCACGTACCCCAAGCAAGCTGGATGTCGGATCATGCCTTGTTCCTTTTGAAATGTTAGTGGCTTTAGTCATTGAGATTTACCGATAATTTTTTTTTTTTAGAGTTTACTGATCAAAATGTTATTGGCTTCATTTATTGACATTTACTGATTAAATAAGGTCCTCGTTGGGCGAGTTAGTTACGTGCTCAACTACCGATATCAAGGTCCGGGAACTTAGTTCTGGTGATAGAATTTAATTTCTTGATGTCGTTCGAATCCCACAATAAGCTGTAGGTCAAGTTGCTAAGTAACTAATTGGTTCCTAACCCCGTAAAAACATCTAATCCTTCGGGCCAGCCCTAGGAGAGCTGTTAAGCAGCTCAGTGGTTCTGGTTAAAACTAAGATATACTTTTTTTTTTAAACCGATCACATAAAGATATATCAATTTTTCAAACCATTTTGCTAAGGACTAGACATAAATAAAATACACACATCCTCACCAGGAAAAAATGGTTGAAAATTCTCAAGCCATCAATACCATACAGAAGAACGCACAGTTTTTCCTTATTCCTTTTAATTTTGTATAACAAGTCTTTATTTCTAACAGTGATTCAAGGGTGTATTAGAGCGGGTGTTACTGAATAAGAAAACAAGTGAATAAAGGAAATGACGAAATCAATAACTGCGCATTACTAAATGACTCACGGCTTGCGTGTTAACTGCTCACTATCTACCCAGCATAAAATAAGAGCCGATCGCATTGCCTCAGGCCCACTCTCTCCATCACGGTATAAATTTTCGGTGGTCATAAGGCGGAACCTCTAAAATGCCTCGTGATATGTGGGTACTTGTAAGTCTGCCCTGCGAGGTTCCGTTTTGGAGCTTAATAACACCACCTACGTAAAAAAAGAGAAATAATAATAATTCGGTAAACTGTTATCGAGTCTCATAGTAATTATTCTATTCGTTTTACATTGCTCATCTGGCCATATATCCCCCTGTTAAGGACTATATCATCGATTATAAGGCGCTGCGATTCCAGGGTCTTGTGGTTTTACGTCGCGGTCAAAATGGAAACAGACCTCAGTTGAGTGTTCGATTTATATCTAAAGGGCCGCTTTACTTTTTGGGAAGACTGATGCTTCAACGCTGTGGAAGGGCAACCACAACCTAGGGTCATATGTGCCCGACAACTTTGATTAGATTAAGAGGACAATATAAGAATATACTACAGCAAATAACTGGAGACTTGAATGTAAATTTGAGCACCAATAATGTGTTAGGCCTAAGTGTGCAAAGGATTAATGATATTGTTATGTTTAATATAATGAAGTGGAGAAAGGTGATACAGAGATCATGAATTAAAGTGGACACCCTCCACGTCATTTTTCTATTAACTGGAAAACCATCTTAAACAGATAGCAATACACTGCGACAAAAATGTTTCCAATAAAAGGAGTAATCGCTGATGATGTGATACCTTCCACGAATAGAAAAAGTCATGTTCTAAATTTAGAATACTGGGTGAAAAAATTCAAAACGTTCAGTATCTGGGATTAGCAATAAAAAAGCAACAGACTCTTACGTTTTAAGGAAACTATTTCTTTTCTCAAAGTATAAATAAACACAAAGCAGTAAGTCAGGTGCTATTTATACTTCGGCAGACTGTCGTGCAGGAATGTGTCGTTTCCTGTGGTCATTAAAGATCCACGCTGTAAAATAATTTCGTAGCAGCAAACATCTGCTTTTGGCAAAAGAGGTGTGGTAGGATGGATTATTTCAGAAACTGATGACAAACATTGTCAAATAGAACAGCGCAAGAGGGAAAAAAGCCATTGAATTTATTACGTTTTTTTTTTTATTCTCCTCTCTTAAGAGTATATTAGGTCCGAATTGGTTCATCAAACTGTTAGCTGGTAAGGTAGGTGATTCTGAGTGCAGCTCGTAGGAAAGCCAGTTTCCTCCTAAGTAATACATGACCTAAGAAATAGTCTGATATCTTACCATATCCTCAACTTCACTACAACAGGACAATATTTGTTTGAAGTCTTTGACGAAATAGAGAGGGCACTAAAAGAATGCAGATTTGTCATTGCTCCTTTTATAAGATTAGGTAAGTTCTATAGGGATAGGGCTCCTAATAAAGTGTTTAATTATCTCCATGAAATTCATAACTTTGATAAGGGGTAGCCTTTCTCTTTCAAGTACACCTCATTCCAGGTGGATTGCTGACGAGGACTGGACAACTCAAACACTATCCAAGCCTACTTCATATTAGTTTGATCCTAAGATGATTGCTGTAAGAGCCGCAGCTGTTCCAAAGATTTTCTCCTGGGGAACTGATAACTCATTTACATTGATAGAGTGCGTAGTGATTTCTTCCCTTTCCTTAAAGGAAACAGCACTAGTCCCACCTTGAAGTATGGTGACAACGCACTGCTAGTATAAAGGGTTCTTGTTTAGGAATTGCCATTGTAACATTACTTTAGCTATCATTTATTTCCGTGGCTGGAAAAGCTGTTTAGTGTACTCTCCTTGAAGGTGGCGATACTTGAGGTATGTATCAGGGATATATTTTTCAATAGTATTCATATTGAAGAAACTTTTGCTACCTTAATCTGAAACTCTGTGTCCGTCCTTGAGCTACTAATAACAGTATACCACTTGTGTAACCATCAGTCTCATATTATAAGGATCTAAGAATGTATCCAGTAGCATTAGAGTGGTTCACATGTGCTTAAGTGGGCACAGTCCAAGTTCTTGTCTTTCAGTTTCTTGCCTAACATATATATAAGAGTCAAGTATTCCTCTGAGAGCCTGGGTCTGAACAGTTGCTAATTTCGAAGCCTGGGACTTCATAGGGCCAATAATGCTCTAAAACTACAAAATGTACACCTAACCATGTCGATGCTGAACTAGCTTAGGTCGCAGACCCATGACCTGCTGAATATTTTACAATGTACTACAGCAGATGTATCCTATGACTTGGTGCATCTGTGATTCTCTTGGCCTCCATGCCTTGTGAGTTCCTTCACTATATTAATAACATGTCCTTTAATATCTTGACTCTGTTTGGAGACACTCACGAGATCCTCCTCGCACTTACTAACCTTGTCTTGGCAAATTTTGAGATTAATACCCTCAGGCTCCCTCAAATTTGTTGCCATGATACCGTTTTGTGATATTTCTATCTCAGGTTGTCCCGAACATGAGTATATTCCGTCAAAATACAAACAGCATTTCAACCTTACAGACAGACAACCTTGATTATATGAATGAGGGTAATACTGGTGAGAGTAGCTAATTAAGTAAGAATGTCAGCCCACTGAGCTCTTTAAAGAGCTCTCTCATTTGTTGTTGAATATCAAAGCCTTACTGCTAAGGATGCCAGTTACTCAGTGGGTGTATTGTTGTGTATTGTGACGAGGTGAAAATCCAGTGAGGGTTTTGACACAAAAGCCAGCGACCAAAAGTATCATACTCCTAAGGATGGTCCTTTGAAGAACTTTTCAGAGAATTAAGTGAAAAAGACAGCATTATTACCCTGACTGAAACATCAGAACACAGTTTACCATTCATTTTTCATTTTGAAAACAAGTGAATGCCTCAATCAACAGAGATGCATAGTAAAATATTAATGACTTGTAGAAGACACGTGGCAGACCAGAAGCAGTGAAAGGGCAGCAACAAACTGATACTGGATATAGCAATGAATCGACAGAAAAATCTTTTGTTGAATGATTTTAATGCAAATGTAAAAATTTTTCTCTGAAATGAGCAAAAAATATTCAAAATTGTCTTCTGGTAGCAGGTCTTCATATATACCTGGCATTAATATAATGGCGTTATAAAAAGACATTTGATTAGTTACTTGTCATTTGTAATTAGTATAATGGTGTTTCATGAAAATTACAAATAGAAACAAATCGTGTGTGTGTATGTGTGAATAAATATATATATACATATATAATCTCTAAAAAGACGTTATACAAAGAGGAAAATTACTTTTCGGGAAACAAACAATGTTAAAAATACATATTCCTTATGACGGCCCCTTATATATAGTAAAGGGCTCATCGAAGGAGATAATATTCGAAATCCTACACGCAAAGTTCTTCCATTGACGTCATCCTCTGAAATCCAGGAGGGTTCTGGGCATCACAAATCATTTAAAAACTGCAAGATTGCCACTCGCAATATGATGATATCCATTGTCGTTTAACTACTTTCGCACGAAATGAGAACCGGGTCTGATTTTGGAGATCACTGTTCACAAAATGAGACGCCTGCAGTTCACGACGAATTGTCCTGAGCCTAAAATTGGTGCAAAGTCCTACTTGGAGGATCCAAGTGATTGTGATCTTTTTTTCTTTTTTTAATTCTCGTCCGGAGGTATTTTCCATGGGTGTGCGTACTTCTGCATAATACGGTAATAATATTCTTTAAACTTTTCTAGAGGTTCTATCAAAATTATCCACAGGCTTTTTATAGCTTTCGTGTTCAATCTCGATTGCAGAAGCAATTGTGTGTGCGAGACTAATGGCTCATCTCAGTGAAAAGTTTTGGTACTCGTTAGAAGTAGAAATAAACGAAGCATTACAAAAATTTAAGATGATTGGTGATAAGATATATTATCCTTTTTTTACTTGATGTAGTTAACCCACATTATTATCGTTATATATTGTTTCATGGGTGAGTTCCGCTAATGGTGATTTTTTTTTTCCAATTTGGGAATGAAGCGGGAAAGTAAAAAAAAAATGTTATGAAATTGAAAATGATATGAAAACAATGTAAAGGGGATGGAATTTGTGCGTTGAAATGATTCAGCACAGCCATTTCTATGACACATATCCAACAAATAACCTTCGTTTTCTCCTTTATACTTTTTCATCGTGAGAGACTTACGCCAAAGCACGATCCAGATTAAGTAATGTCCGAATATTTTTGATACGTTGAGAATATATTGGATGCGAATTTATATTTAAATTAGAAATTTGTCTCTAATTCTAATTTCTTCACAGATTAAGAAATGTTCTGAAATCTTTACTACCATCACAACAGAATAAGCTTGCATATATATATATATAGTATATATATATTATATATATATATATATATATATATATTATGTATATATATATATATATATATATAATATATATATATATATATATATATATATATATACATATATATATATACATATATATATATACATATATATATGTAATATATATAGATATATATTATATATTATATATATATATATATATATATATATATATATATATATATATATGCTTAAAAATCACAGTAGATGCACGTGACTTCATAAATAAGCGAATACCACGGGAAATGATAGTCAGAAATCCAAGCGCTTTCGTCTTTATTCAGACATCCTCAAGGAGCTCCTTGACGATGTCTGAATAAAGACGAAAGCGCTTGGATTCCTGACTATCATTTCCCGTGGTATTCGCTTATATATATATATATATATATATATATATATTATATATATATATATATATATATATATCTATATATATATATATAAAATTCACAATCATTCTGAAATATACTATAAGCCTGTCCACTGGAGTAAGTTTAAACTGATGCAAATGATAAAAAGGGAAGAATTATTCTGAGTGCTAACCTGTCTATCACGATGGATTAAAACCTAATAAAGAGTCAAAATGAAAATAGTGACGCGCCATGAAGGGACCTACCAAAGAAAATATTTCTCTAAGGATGGAAAATGAATAACATCAGAATGAGACGAAATTCCCAGAACGACGGAATGCGAAAAAAAGCAAACGAAAGGGGAAAGGGGAAATCTATGTACGATTGATGGAACCAAATAGAAAAATGACAAAGTATATGAATATATTTCCGAGCTTTTTACAAATTGCTGCAGAAGAGAATCGCACATATACATTACTGCGCGTAAAGGCTTCAGTCCCCATCATTTTTCCAAGTCGAGAAGAGCAGCGTAGCTCTAAAGGAATGACTGATGAGTTCATTCAAAAGCCCTTTATAAGATAAAACACAGGTGAATGTTATAGAAAAAAAATGGAATATAAAAAAGGTGAATGGATGGGCGATAATGAAAGAAAATTACTTCATTGGCGACTGAAGGTGTAATATAGGTGATGAAAGGGAGCGAGATGGAATTTGGAACTTATTGATTGGCCGCTTTGTTAAGCCGTCTCGATTTTCTTTTGTTTATTTCAAGTAAGTCGTAACACCAAAGTCTTAATTTCGGAGACATGAAGGATTCTGGCCACCCTCATCTCACGATGCAGGAGATCATATTTGTTTCATACTTCTTTCAGAATGTTTCACAATGAATTTTATTTTCTAATATCTTTTCATAACGTTCCACTGTGAACTGTGTTTTCTATATCTTTTGTCATTCTTTTCTACGCCCACCCTTATTTACTTCCACTTTAACACTAAAAGTTAGATACGAAGCCTTAGTCAGAAGCAACATTTACTGTGCACTGGGAATGTTCGGCACAGAAGGCTGTTGTATGAACAAATGTTTTAGTTGTTTTACTCAGCGATATGTCCAAATAAGTTTTATTCTACGATTTCCCATTCGTGGTCTCTTACTCATTGTAGGATTAAAACTTATTTGGACATTTCGCCGAGTAAAACAAACAAACAATTTGTTCATACAAAATCTCCCTGTGCTGAACATTCCTAGTACTCGGTAAATGTTAGTTCTGATTGAAGCTTTGCATCCAACTTTTAATGCTAAAAGCAACTAATAAGGGTGGGCGTCGTAAAGAGTGACAAAAAAAAATGGAAAAGGAAATTCATTGTGAAAAATCCTAAAAGAAAAATGAAAGAAATATGATAAGGTCGAAGGGAGGATGTGCCTTATGCGAGTATGCAGATAGCCTTGAAATTTCCATAAAATGCTGGGGAAATGTGCAGTGGGCATACAAAGGGAGAAAGCAAACACTTTTGGTGAACTTTTCTATGCCCGTGGCTGTAGTACCTGTTGCTATGTTTTTCTTTGCAGCCACCCACAAGCACGTAACGGTATACATTAAGAACTTGCTTCGCTTAATAGGTAGCAGCGCCATGAGCTATCACTTCTCTGGTTTTTAGAAGTCTCTCCGGGATGGCGTTGCTAGGCACACGCCTTCCAACACTGATACTCGAGGGCTTGTACGCCGGCGGTTTCTGGTCTTCTTTGATGGTAACCCAACCAAGAGCCTGTGTCGTTTAATTTCGCTGATCGCACGGCCACTGGCAAAGTGCACGAGCTACTCTTATTCTTAATCCACAGAAGATATATCTCTATGGCGATGATCCTTATTAAGAGAAACAGATTGAAAATGTATTTTGTTATGTGTGGGTGGGTGGCTGCAAGGAAAAACATAGCAACAGTGTTTGTTTTTTGTTCTCTTTGTGATGCCCGCTGCACCTTTCCCCTTGTTTATTTTTTACTCACATTTTCAGGCTATCTGCATACTCTTATAAAGAACTATCTTGCTTCGGCCCTATAAATACTTTACGCTCATCTCTCTTTCCTTACTGGAGAGATCAATACTATCTCATATACTGACCTCGTTACTGCATCTCCACAATTTCCTATTTCATATTACTTCACCCATAATTACGTCACTTATACTAAGCGTGCAATAAGTCTCATTAACTTGCATATTTTTCTCTCATATTCCCTAGTTCCTCATTGGACGAGTGGTTTTCGCGCTCTACTACCAATTCGATGGTCCGAAGTTCAATTTTCGGCTCGGCCAACGCTGAATCAGAGGAATTTATTTCTGGTGATAGAAATTGAATTATGGATACAATGTAGTTCGGATCCCACAATAAGCTATAGGTCCCGTTGCTAGGTGACCAATTAGTTCCTGGCCACGTAAAAATATCTAACCCTTCGGGCCAGCCCTAGGAGAGCTGTTTCATCAGCTCAGTGGTCTGATTAAACTAAGATATATTCGTACTAAACCTAACTTCTCGATTCCTTTTCGCCATCAACACTCCACACTCACAAAGGGGATCGTGGCTCAATAAACCTTTGTAAATTCCAGCTCTGTTTTCCCTCGGCAATTCCTCACGGCATCTCTTTAGCAGTTCTCCTGCAACTCTCCTTAATTCTCTCGTTTCTGTCACATTCCTCGTCCCTCATTTCACCATCACATCTGTTTATAACACATACTCTCAAGTAACCTTACTACTAATCGCATGATGCGACCTTCTTACCATGCAAAGAAACAATCATCACTTTTTCTTCGCACTCGCATTTGGCTTCTCAGCCTTACTTTAGTTCTCATTCCCTTTTTAAATGAGATTAAGTTAATAGAACCATTAAAAAAATATATATGATATTTTATCGTCATAGACTTCCGCGACGTTCCGACACTATAGATCCATTTGCTGACAAAAGATATAATCAATACCGGAAGCTCATATGTATCTGAATACATAACTGAATACATGTTCATTAAACGCAATCGTATTAGAGTGGGAGAAGACCGATCCCTCACGCATTGCATCTGCAACAACTTCGTTATCGGCAGCAACGTAAATGATTCGCTCCACTAAACGAAGCAGCATCTGCAATAAGCTCTGCTAAGTCAATTTAAATTTTGTTTAAATCGGTGGCAGATCGAGGGAAGAGAGGGTGAGGAAAATACGACCACCCACAAAAAAAAAAAAAAAAAAAAAAAAAAAAAACTTCAAAAGGCTCGTAATGAACGAAATGATCTCACCTCTCACTCTCCATAAAGTCTTACAAAGATAATAGTTCCATGAAACAATTATCCCTTCGGTGCATTAATTAGGTATCTTATTTCTGAGAGACAGAGAGAGAGAGTGAGAGAGAGAGAGAGAGAGAGAGAGAGAGAGAGAGAGAGGTTGCAGCTAAACCTTCGAAATATCGACGTTGTGCTACTGATAATAGCAATGTTCCCAAAACCTGAAGGGTCCTTTTCCTTCCTGTGAATAAATGTTTTGTACGATAGAAGTAATAATACACCCTTCCCCAGCGACAGACAATTATATCAATTCACTGACAGACGGAGAAGGAGGAGGGGAGAGAGGAGGAGACTGGTAATTCAGAAACTCTGAACATTAATTAAGGAATCATTTGTAGATGAAACTGTCCGAGACCAGATCTGTAACCTAAGAATTTTCACCAGGAATAACATGAGAGAGAGAGAGAGAGAGAGAGAATGTTTTCTAAAATCATCAGGCAAACCCTATGTCTTTGGTCTTAAATTGTTACCAATTGTTTTTTTGCTTACTCGGGGAGTAAGCCTACAAACTACTCTGTTGTTATTGTTGGTGTGGTTGTGGGGGGTGGGGCGGGGCCGGTTTAGTTAAGGTCTTATGGAAAAACCTAAAAGGTCTTAAAAAGGTGTTTTTTTGGCGTTGAATTAAAGATACAGGGAATTTAGGATAGAATAGTTATGATTTTTTATTTTATTAGAATGAAAATGTAAAAAAAATAAATAATGTACACGTTAAACAGTACAGAAAAACAATTATTTCTAATGACCTATGTGTATTTATTTTAATTTTCGTTGGTGGAAAAGGCCTGCTATTTGACCATACATTTCAGCTTCTGTTTAATTGGTACGTCAAATTTATGAACATAATGTTTACAACTTATGCGAGAGAGGAAAATCTTGCACGCGTCTCGAGTAAGTTGGAGGTCAGAACACGTCTTGTTTTCTATGTGTATCATCATGATAAAATATTTTCGTTCAAATATTCCTAAAGAATTCTGAAAATTTGTTCTTAGAAACTGTTGTAATATGAAAGGTAAAAACTTTAACTGTCAAAATAGTTGTATGGTAGGAAGCTTTCCAAGTGCTCTTTCTCACCTGTAAACAATTTTCGTCACAATAAAAGTAAATTCAGACATCATCAATTTTAAAGATAACCTACATAGAGCTTTTGATACTTGATCTGTCGATCAATGTAATTAGAACTTAGACTAAGTGATGGTAATTTGGCCAAAATTACACTACTCTAAACCAGCAGCGGCCTTGCATATCACAACTCTGCGACACTTCAAGTATTTCACACATCATTGAAGTATTCTGATGCAGTCTTTTTATGACAAGTCATTTGGCGGTGTCTTTATGGTCATCATTGCGCAGACATCACTTTATCCAAATATTCATGATAATATTGTTAAAAATAAGGTTTCTGTTACAAATGATGCGAGTACAATTACATTTACCACAATTGTATTTGATTTACTTGTTTAT
Source organism: Macrobrachium nipponense (assembly GCF_015104395.2). NCBI lineage: Eukaryota > Metazoa > Arthropoda > Malacostraca > Decapoda > Palaemonidae > Macrobrachium > Macrobrachium nipponense. The sequence goes on along the minus strand of NC_087201.1, from coordinate 18,949,051 downwards.
TTCTCTATTAATCTTTCCTTACACTAGCGCAGTAGAAGTTCTAACCATATTCAAAGTAATTTATCAACTAACTAAGCCATCAGTATAACTTTTAGATCAGTCCTTACTGACTGCCTATGCATTCATTCAACAGCATATTGGTGTTATTGATACATTCATATACAGAACTGAATTGTTAATTTAGAACAATTGTTCACGTGTTTAAGGACCATAAAAACTCCGCTATGCTAAACTTTAAAACAACGCTCATTATCACCAGCGCCATCATCCTTGAAATGTCCAAAATAAACTATCAGATCAAAGTTGTTCGTATGCGCACGCACCCTTACATTTTGTGACATTTCCACTGACGCAGAGACAAACCAGCACCAGGTTATTCATTATGTATTCCGGAAAGTTTCCGTATCTCGCAATGTTAAGAATGAAATCGAACTCTTAATATACAAGTAAATCCATAACTAAACCAGAAATGAAGTCAACGCCCCAATCGCAAATATCCCAACTTTCCAAATAATTCATTGGGAATCAATCAATAACTTTCTGGCTTATTTGGTGAGCTTGAAAAGCATATAAATCTGGCTTTCATTTCAGAATCTTTTTGTTTGACTCTTATCCTTGGTCCATACTCAATTACTCAGCAAACATTTCTTGAGTCTCTTCAATGATTTCTTTGAGAGATCTTCATGACGAGAAAACGAGCAGGATAGATAAACAGACAGAAAGAGTGAATGAATGAATATATTGCATCCATCCAGCTTCACTGGCAGATGCATAGCTATCACATCTGTATCATTCGTGCCACGGGGAAAAAAAAAATAAAGCTGGAACTGAAATTGATGAATGAAATCCGAGAGAAATGGCTGGCTGTTAGTGGGTCTCTCCTATCTCTTCCTTTCATCATTCTGCCTTTCATCTGATATTGTTCCTTTGGGTCCCGTGCGAGGATTTTCAAATATGTCTTTGAGATTAGGAACTTAAAGACAGCTTTCAGCAATATCTATTTCAAGCACAAAACGAAAATGTTCCAATCGAACTTTAAGGTTTTATCACAAGAGAGAATTCTTCATATTCTCCTGAGAATTTTACAAAACATTCAAAGAGGTCCACTGTCTTCATACTGCATACTTTCCAACTCTCTCTCTCTCTCTCTCCCTCTCTTTAAGAATGCCCGCTCGGATCAAGAACCAGGACATGTCGCAATGGGGACAAAAGCTGTGGCATGGCAGATAGTGATTTCCCTAGATTGTATATAAAAATTAATATCTTCCGTCTAATAATAAATGATTCACACTTGAATACTGCCTCAAGAGGAAAAATTATGTAATGGAGTTTTATTTAGAAATAATTCAGAATTTTCACTTTTTATTCTTCTCTTTTCTTGCATGAAAGGATCGTTGGAAAGTTTGTTGGGAATCGTAAACATTGTCCAAATTAGCCGAAGCGTTCGATTTATAAGACACAAAAATAAAATAAAATAACTGGGATCAAATTTACCATCAAGTAAGACTAAGCCATAACGTGAGACCCGATGTTCATTCTACAGGTGTTTGTTGTTTGTCAATTTGCAGCACTTGCAGTGAAGCTTTCGTAAGCAGCTCTTTGAAATGAGGGAAAATCAGACCCAGGGAAGACTTCAGAAATTACCACGAGCTAGAAGCTTACTAATCAGAGATAGCATAAAACAAATTATCATTAGTAAGTCAGTTTTCAACTTTAATTGTTTTACAGTTACGTTTTCTTATGGTAAAGAACTTCCTTAAGAAATAACAGGCTCTTGAAATCTAATATCGAAAGTCAATTATGAGCAGTTATGATAGTTCATTTCCTCATTTTGTTGCGTAGTGTATATATATATATATATATATATATATATATACTATATATATATATATATATATATATATATAACTCTTTGTATATATATATATATATATATATATATATATATATATATATATATATATATATATATATTGAGAAGCCAGGTACTATGTCGTACCTCTAAGTAAATGGGGATACAATCCACAATGAAGTAAATTCCTCTTGTAATTTAAAATATATTCTGGAAAGAACGAGGGCTCAACCGCCTGATCATTCATAATATGAACTAGCTGTTACCTAACCGTTGTTTTTTTCAAATGTTTGTGCTCTTGCTTGTTAGTTCCTTGAGGTGACATATCACACTTTAGTGAACAAGACCACAGTTGATGGTCGAAAGCTCTAATCCTTTACAAGAACTATATATTTTAAATTACAAGAGGAATTTACTTCATTGTGGATTGTATCCCCATATATATATATATATATACAGGCAGTCCACGGGTTACGACAGGTTCGGCTTACGACATTCCGAGGTTAAGGCGCTTTTCAATTACATTCATCAGAAATTATTTCCAGGGTTACGACACCTACAACGCTCATTTCGCAGAAGAAATATGACACCAAAAATGCAAAATAATCAATATTTGAAGGTTTTTTTATGCAAAATGCAAAAAGAATGCAGTTTACATAGTTTTCAATGCACCCAAAGCATTAAAAGTAAGGTCTTCTTAGCATTTTTGGTGATGTTCCGGCTTACGACGATTTTCGGGTTACAACGTGTCTCAAGAACGGAACCCCCCTGTCGTAACCCGGGGACTGCCTTGTATATATATATATATATATATATATATATATACTATATATATATATATATATATATATATATATATATATATAATATATATATATAAATAAGTGTGTGTGTGTGTGGGGTGTAGTGTGCATATGCTATGCATACTGAAGTATGGTTAATTTAACAATATTTATAGGGAATAATCACCACATTTCATTTTTTATTTCCTCTTCTATAATTTTGTTGCCACTACTCTCCCATTACTTTCTGTGGTGTCTAAATCATTCACAGGTTATCTAATTCACTTACCAAGTTATTCACTATTATAGGCTAGTTATGTTTTTTTTTCTTTTACACAAAGTAGACGATGTAAGGCTACAACGTTGTCAGTTCATCCTTGTGAGAAAGAATTGAAGCACACAGAAGGGATAAAGTTGTACATTGGATTGCTGATGGGTGAGGTGTTTTTGACACAGGTGTCGAGCACAGGTCCTTGCCTTAAAGCGACCTGTAAGATGTGAAACGCTCTCAGGATTCCTCTTGTGGACCTGTGGACTGTGTTCCGAACCAACTGTGATTGATTTCTGATATGCTATTAGGGGTAATTCTGTAGCATTGCCAGATGAACAAGTGACTGTATTGACCTTATCAGGATTGCTTCTGGTGATCTGTCGCCTCGAATCACTGTGGCGATATAACATTTTGTTTCTATTCATGGTCGATGGCTAAAGAAGAGACTGAAATCACTCTGGGTAGTTGCAGCCATTACAGTTCTTCTGAAAGTAGGTGAGCAAAGGGTTTAAATCATGGAATTTGTAATGCCCTATAAGATGCCTATGTACTAGCTGTGGGTTGAAGGTGTCAATAAGCTAGATCTCAAGTTGGAATAATGCCATCGAAATAGCCATTGTGCTTCCTGATAACAACTTGAAAGTGGAATGAAATGTAAATGAAGAGGGACGTTTTAGTCATGCTGATATATGGGCTGGATTATGGGCAACTGGATTTGTGAATGTCTGTCTTCTTCAAGGGATTACGAAAAGATAGTAGATCATTTATATCTCATTTGGGCTCTTGCTACCTAAGACAAATATAATGTCGCACTAGATGATGCCTCTAAAGACCTGCTCTCCTTGATATTTGGGCCTCAGTGCGCTTCATCATAGATTTTTCATCTATGACGCAATATCATGGAAGGAACGAGGCCTACACATTGTGCCAAGTGTTTGAGGGGGGGTATTCATGATTTTTATATCAATGTTTATACTTTGAGTAGCAGTTGTTAACTAGGTCTTGCCCTATGCAGCTGAGTTCCTGATGGACACTGTGCCATCCTTGTGTCTTTCTCGATGATGAGGACGTCGATTAATGGAAGCTTCCACTCTGTGCTGTTCCAAGTACACATTCGCTTCTTGAACATTCTCTGAAGATGGTAGTTTTCAGTATGAGGTGGAAAATACATTCTTCAGCTATGCCCATCTAAACTAGTGAAAGGACGGTCCATTGCTTCACCATTCATGTGATGTGCCTTCTATGCATATGTTCAACAGAGATCTGATGGCATCTTCAGGAATAGTGAATTTAATGGTCATATCGTCCAAACTGAACTTAGATCAGGTCCTTCGATCTACATAGAGTTCACTGGGTTACAGATACAGCTCCAAATAAGAGATGCCTAGGAATCCTTGTGGCAATGCCCATTTTCGGCCTAAACCATTCTGCCTCTGTCACTCAAAAGACATTTCCCCCGCCTACTAATATAGTGAGGCCATATCCACAAGGATTCAAAATCTTGATGATCAACACGAGATACACATCCAGCCAGTCAACAGCAAAAATCACGATGTCAGTAAGACCACTTGTCCATTTGGCACCACCACATAAACACCTCCAAGGCCTGTCAGTAATCCATTGTGCTCTGCGTCTTCTCTGTGCTCATATCTTTCTGCATAAGGATGATAAATTGAAGTTATTTGTTACCTGATTTGCTGAACGTTGTTGTAAGTAAAACCAACACGTGATCAGACCTCCAGCTTACTCGGAATGCTAAAATCTACTCAAATAGGGCACTGTTTCACCAAAGAAAAATAAAATAAATACGCTGTATTTCATTAGAAATAATTTTCGCTACTGTTTAACACGCACTTTATTTATTTTGTTAAGTTTCATTTTAATAAATATATCATATATATCCTATCCTAAAATTCCTGTATTTTTAACTCAACGCGATACACCTTTTTCAGATATTTTAGGCTCCTCCGTAGACCTTTTCCGCCCCCCCCCCACAAGAACAACGGCAAGAACAACAAAAACGTAATGTAGGCTTACTCCCCGAGTTAACGATAAATACCTGACGGTCGCGCACTCCCTGATTTTCCTGATTAGATAAATATTTCAGCTCCTAAATTATAAAAATGCTGCACAGAAAAAAAAATAACATGGCGTGCAGCATTATTTCCAATCAACCTTTTGCAAGAATGTGTCACTCTCCAAAATATTATCCATGGTTTATTAATATCAAATTTCAGCTTTGTCTCCTCCAATGGAATGAAGGTTACATGCTTTTGATGACTGGAAATTACAAATCATCTTGGTATTATTCTTTCCATTATTTCTTTTGTAACACAGAAACTGTAATATCCCAATCTTTTATTTAAATTGATCAGAAAAATACTCTTTTTATCAGTCATGGTAAGATCTAGAGTAGAAAAAAAAACAATGTCAGTTGCTCATGAAACGCTATAATAAGTATTTTGCACAATTACTGATCTTAAGACCCTTGTATTTAATTTCATATATGACATCTACTGCATCATTTATTTTAGGAGATCGAGGTAAGAAATGATGATTTCTGCCTATTACAAGAACATATTTTAATCCATTTCAATGTGAGAAAAACTTCTTCATAAACTCACATTTTTCTCTTCTGCTCCTGAAAGTTGTTGCTTATTATTTTCGGAGTTCACTAGAAACCCAATTTATAAAATAACATTTACGAACGTTTTAACGTTAAACTCCCCTTACTGTAGAAACGAACGAAACGTTCCCCGAACACATCAATCCCAAATAGAAAAACAATAAAGAAATAAGGACTTATGAACACAAAGCCCTGCTAGAACCCAGACAGAGGCATGAGCGAACAAATAAATAAATGATTAACCATGACCGCATCCAACAAACAACTATGCATGTGGAAGTCGTGTTTTGCCTATTTTGCATCTATGTGATAGAAGGCTTAACATTCTTCTGAGCAAGCCAAGGACCTTCGCAGATAACAACACATTCTAAAGCCGAATTTAAAACGCAGCTACTACAATGAGACTTTAAGGTCTATCTCAGCTTTATGTTGGATGCATAATAAAACCACTTAGATCACCCTTGGGACAAGACGGCATGTTTTTCGGTTTACTTGTTTAATCTCAAGATAAATAATCAAATAATCCCAGACGCTCGTAAACGCTGCAGTTGAATCGATTGAGTGTATGCTAATGCGCCTTGCATCATCAAAGAAGGACGCCTGCCAAGTAAGGCGAGAGAGTCGTGAATCTGATATCGGCTAAAAGGAAACCTGACATATCATATCAACAGCTCATTCTTTGGCCCTCTTAGGTCTTGTAAGTGACGGATAATGAAGATCGTATTTCATCGCCATGTTATCTGTTTGTTGGTCTTGCATTATGTTTCGTTGATGTGATGAATTACTTCTCTTCGGCATCGTGTTCCTGATTATAAAATAGACGTACAGTTAACAGAAAGAGAGATTGAACTTATCTATATATCTCTACATGATATTTAGATTCAATGATTATGCTGACTTTCTTAATAACTATTTCATTATCATCACAACGTTCCTAACAACGTCTGCAATTACAAGGGAAGACTCTACAACATAGGTTACAATTTTAAACTGCTCACATGATTTATCAGAATAATAATAAAAAAAGCCATGATCCGACCTCCAGCTTACGGGCTGGGCGTGTGCAAGATTTACCCTTTACACATAAGATGTAAACATATCATTGGCTAACTTTTAACGTAAATTAAAAAGTGTTGAAATCTGCAGTCAAAATAACGCCTTGTTTTTACCAACGAAAATTAAAATAAATACGCTACATTTTATTAGAAATAATTTTCTGTACTGTCTAACATGTACATTAATTATTTTTTACATTTTCATTCGAAGACATAAATCATTAGTATCCTCTCCCAAATTTCCTGTATCTTTAACTAAATGCGAAACACCTTATTCACACCTTATTAGCTCTTCCATAGACCTTTCCTACCCACAACAAAAACAACAAAGTAGTTTGTAGGCTGCACTCACCGAGCAAGAGAAAATCACATTTTTTCTTATGAAAAGAATGTTTGGGTTGAATTACTGAATAACTAAGAATGGAGTTGAAAATCTGTGTAGAAAAATAGGTTTTATATTTTTAGCTTTGGATACTTTGGGATGTTAGAAACGACTGCTGAACTTTCTATCAGTAGTCGTAGGATCACAATTTCATCAACGTTGCCATCCAGATTGAATCTGATTGCCAATGAATTATGGAGGAAGAAGAAATTTCAATTCATTATGTTGGACGCTGGCGACTTTCATACCTTCAATAAGCACAACTTATATTTCACAAGAGAATTCTTAATGACTTGAGTATTTTGTGAATGATTCTCTGAACAGTAGCTATTAAATATTTGTTTTTGGATAAGACATCATGAAATTTTCGCATTTATCATCCGCCTAATTGTTTTGACGCTTCTCCATAATGTAATTGGAATTTGTGTAACTGAATCCTGCAAGGGTCATTTAATGGGAGATTTGAGTTCTCACAACCTATGCGTTATCATTTTTTAGTAAGTTCGTAAGTGAAGTGGCGGTGTGCTAACAGTAAACGTCGTCACATTAAACTTTCTCTGTCATAAATCATTCCTTCTGCTGAATTTGATTGATTTTTTAAAACCTTTCATTAGTATAAGAGAAGAACATAGTTAGATATTGCTTGGTATTTCGAGGCCTCAAGTTACCTGAAAGCAAAACTTTTCGTCTTGTTGACAAAGTGTCTGGAAAATTCGCCCAAATAGGAAGCAGGTGATGTGGACATTCACAGAGCTAAAGTATGTTCTAATGTGGATCATCAAATTCAAAATAAAGCTCCAGGTAAACGCTATCGAATAAGCTCATTTAAGGTGATGCGATTGCTCGGTCCCTATACAACGGCCACCGTGAAAAGGCTGTAGGTACGAGAAATGAAAATAGATTCCATACGTAATGGCTTCCTTAATTAACGGAGTCAAAATGTGCACAGGAGTAACGAACACTCTGCGACCTTAGAGTTCATTTCCAATTAAAAAGTTTTACTCATTCAGTGAAAAGACGACCTAAGTCTTATGATAAAAGAAAGCAACTCAGGCTGTAATGCTTGCAATTTCAAGGTAATTCTCTCTCTCTCTCTCTCTCTCTCTCATCTCTCTCTCTCCTTCTCTCTCTCTCTCTCTCTCTCTCTCACTTTTACTAGTATGCGATATTTTACTGATCATGTAAATCAGCCAAATCTAGAGTTACATTGCTAACATTATATATCTCTTTAAAAATTAATAATAAAACAGTCATATTAGCTATCGACCAACATACATTTTTCTCAAATATCTTCGTCAAACCATAGTAAAATTTTCCTGGTCTTATTACCATAACTCATTTGTAGTAGTAGTAGTAAGAGTAATAATAATAATAATAATAATAATAATAATAATAATAATAATAATAATAATAATAATAATAGTGAAAAAATGTAAGTTCAGTTGGAACGGTTCCATGACACGCGGACGGCGATGAATGCAGAATGAGTGGACAATAAATCAATATGAATTATTTTTATTCACACGTCCAGAATGCGTGTCTCTAATTAGTTTGGAGCGTGTTTTTAATTCCATATGACCGTTTTCTCTCTCTGATCCACTACGGAGAGCGGATACTTAGTCTTCATGAGTAGTAATATTACGTTATCTTTCTTTAGCTTAGTTCCCAAAATTTTTGATATACATAGACACATAGACATATATCTCTGTAACTCATTATATCTTATTCTATTTTGTTTATTTATATAGATGTTTGGCATTATGCCAAGCACTGGGGTTCAACTAAAGCCATTCAAGTGCTGAAACGGAAATTGACAGTAAAAGGTTTGAAAGCTGTTACAGGAGGAAAACCTCAAGCAGTTCCACTATGAAACAACTG
>NC_087201.1:18925205-18935205 GCF_015104395.2 Macrobrachium nipponense | reverse complement strand
TGAAACGATCGTCCCGCCATTTGTATGTTTATATTCTCAGAATCAGCTGATTGAGTCTACTACCAAAAGAATTGGGAAAATAATTTTTTTACTTTCTAAAAGAAACGAATGTAATAATGAAATTATAATTATTATCTTTAATTCTGTACATAAATATGAAACGGGTGTACGAACTAAACTAGCATACTTTATGTTTGAGTAAACTCCTTTGTTTGTTTACCGATGTGAAAATACCTCAGTCCCCCCACCCCACCTCTCTCTCTCTCTCTCTCTGTACTTTACATATCACTTAATGAAATATCAATGACTGTATCATTAACATAAATATACGAAGCTAGAACGCCAGGAAGTTCGCGACGCCACCGAATGAGCGCTTGCAAACACATGTACGTGTTACAATATTTTTTTATTTGCTTTTCTTGATTTATTGTACCGTTTTTTGTTTTTTTTTTTTTACAAGTTCAGTGCTTCTTGAATATGATTACCAAACCTAGAATTACAGTACACAAGGAGATATTCTATCCCTGTTGATATTTCCCCTTTAATAACCGCATTAAAATGCGAATTTCATATTTAGGCAATACAAAAACAAAGAGGCTGCAGCAGGCCGAAAGGATCCTATAGCTTTCTATAAAGTTGTTGTATCAGAAGGACATCTCAGAATCTCCCTTTATCAAATCAAACAGAAAGGACGACAGAGATAATCCCCAGAAGCATTCACCTCCTGAAACCACTTCTAGGACTTCTGTGGCGGTAGCAGATTACACAGTGGAAGAGAATTGGTTGTGGTAGGGAAGCTAGGATGAACACATCAGGGAAGTCAGAGGAATGAACACTATTACTTTAGCGTAATGACCATGTAATAAAAAAGTGAAGCATAAACAAAGTTTCTGACCACTCGTTCGTAATACGAACGAACAAGAGGGTCGGGAATGAGATAGAAATCATTTTCTCTCTCTCTCTCTCTCTCGCTCTGGATTCTAGAGTCCTGAAAGTGCAACTAAAGGCTTGCTATCGTAGGAAGAACGATATGAGACGCAAAGATGTCAAAAAATTTACTGACTGAAAGGAATGGTGAACACTATTCGACAGCGATCCAAAGCTTAATAACTGCCACGCTTTTTAAAAAAATTTTCTTTATCAGTGAAATCTTCTGAGTGACACGCCATCCTATTAACAGTAACCATATCATATGTCAGCCATAAGAAAATAACTGTACAGCTACACTGGTTTTCAAGCCGATACGCTACTGTTTTTGTAAATTTTAACTTTTCACATAAAATTTCTCCTTCATTTTCTCTCTCTCCTTTTTTTTCCTTCCTCCTCCCGACCATCACAATCAGTACCTTATTTTATCATATTTCTTTACTTTTTTTAGTCGCTTTCCCCCATTTACTTCCCTTCAACGTCCTTATTTTGTTCGTCCTTCCAGCCATATATCCATTAAGTTCTCTAATTCTCCTCTTTTATCCGATCATCAGCTTCCCCTGTTCCGTTCTTCTTCTTTATAGCATTACTCCCTTTTCTCCCTATCCTCTATGATCACCTTCAATCACTCATTCTTTTCTTTTCAACCGCCTTCCAATTTTACCTAGTTTCCTCTATTTACTCTTTTTCCATAGCCCCTTTTGTACACTCAAACACTCAAAGACAACTCAGGTTCTTTTACATCCCATATATCTGGGGAGGAATTCGCGTCCACATCTTCCCTTCGGCTTTACTCTGAGATTTTTTTGACGCTTTGAAAAAAAACTTGAATTTATGAGCTTCTTTGGGGGATCTCGTCCACCACTGCAATACTGGGTGGTGCTCGTGGTGTCCGCCACTGAAATTTCCTATATTTCATCATTCTCTTAGATTGCTAAGGTTCATTTCGATCTTGAGGCGCTATTTTATTATTTTGATCCTGAGCATCTGGTTTTTATTTTTATTTTTTAGTCTTTTCGAGTCTGTTATCATTTTTGACGCATAAGTTGCAAACATTATATTCCTAAATTTTAACGTAAATTAGAACGTGTTAAAATCTATGGGCAAATAGAACCTTGTTTCACAAACGAAAATTAAAATAAATGCACTATATTTTATTGGAGATAACTTTTCTTAGTTTGCTCTCCAGGGCCAAGGCCACACGTGACTGAATTCTGCATTTATTTTTCATATGAGAAGTGAGGAATTGTTGGTGTTTAGTCCTGAAGGCTTGAGAATTATATCTCTTCCATGAAATGTACACTAGTTTCTTCCCATGGTCTTCATTTAAAAAAAAAAGGAGAGAGAAAATCTTCCTGTCGAGGTTTATAGGACGAAAGCCAATTAAAAGAGCTAATTTATGAAAATTGGGTGGAATGTATTCCATGTTTTCTTTGGTTTTCTTTTAGCCAGAACACTTTTTTTTCTAATAATCAGCACTTACTAAGGTAATCTAGTTTGCTTACAAGCGTTACTTGAATAAAACAGAGAAGAGTTCTAAAAAAAATGCTCAATGCTACAAGTACGTTAATGATTCCCCATCGGACCAATTTACTGATGCAAGTAATTAAGGAAAACTAAGATCTATTTCCCTTAAAGAGGAACTAGGAAAAGCCCGCAACTCATTTCTCCTCACATTCCCCGGCAAGATAGATGGTTTAATGAGCACTTTGGTATGACAAGCATGATAGCTAATAACCTTACGTTGCTGAATTTAAGGGCCTCTTCAAGAACCATTCCATTCTCTAGAAAAGTGAACGATGGACTCAGACATAAACATCTGTGTGTGTGTGTGTGTGTGTGTGTGTGTGTGTGTGTGTGTGTGTGTGCCTGGTAATGCCCACATCTCAGTAAACCAGCGTTCGATCCCAGAACAGGATGAGGGAATGGTATGCGAGAGTTTCCCAATTGCCCAGTACGTCATTTTTGACCTTAACAGTGAAATAATTACCCGGCCATTAGTCACATTTTGTGGGTGACAAAAGTGGCGCACAGAGACCTTACCTTACAGACCTTACAGTTCGTTCGGGCTTGCCCCAGGTCCCTCAGTGTGAGGCACCCTCTAATGTCTACCAGAGAGTTGCTAGTACATCTTCCGGTATATTTTGCATCTTCCAATCTTGGATGGTCTGGGATGCAGTTTAGATATTTGTCGAACTTATTCTTAAACACATCTACGCTCACTCCTGATATATTCCTCAGATGAGCTGTCAACGCATTGAATAGACGCTGCATTATCGATGCTGGTGGGTAGAGGATTAATGTCCTGTGTGCTTTCCTTATTTTTCCTGGTATAGTTTTGGGCACAATTAATCTACTTTCTGCTTGCTCTTTCTGATATTTTTAGTTCCATGATGTTTTCTGCTATTCCTTCTATCTGTTTCCATGCCTGAATTATCATGTAGCGTTCTCTTCTCCTTTCTAGACTATATATTTTTAAGGATTGTAGTCTTTCCCAGTAGTCAAGGTCCTTAACTTCTTCTATTCTAGCTGTAAAGGACCATTGTACACTCTCTATTTGTACAATAACCTTTTGATAGTGTGGGTACCATATCATATTGCAATATTCAAGTGGACTAACGAACATATGTTTTATAAAGCATAATCATGTGTTCAGCTTTTCTTGTTTTGAAGTGCCGTAACAACATTCCATTTTTGCTTTTACATTTTGATTCCAAAAGAATTGCTATTGATCATTGCATAACATGTTCCTATTCATCATCACACCAAGGTCTTTAACTGCTTCCTTATTTGTGATTGTCTCATTATTAGGTCCCCCGCCCCTATATGCATATAGCTTTCCTTCTCTGTCTCCATAATTTATTGATTCAAATTTATCAGAGTTAAATACCATCCTATTTACCTCTGCCCAATCATTTACTTTGTTAAGGTCTCTTTGTAGAGCGTTCCTATCTTCATCACAAGTAATTTCTCTACTTATTCTTGTGTCATCAGCGAAACTACTCGCTACCGAATCCTTAACATTACTGTCTATGTCTTCAATCATAATAACAAACAGTATTGCAGCTAACACCGTACCTTGTGGCACACCGGATATTACCTTGGCTTCATCCGATTTCTCATCGTTTGCAATAACTATCTGTTTTCTGTTGTGTAAAAATTCTTTTAACCATCTTCCTACTTTATCCACGATATTGTGTTTTCAAATTTTCTTCGCTAATATATTATGGTCTACTTTGTCAAAAAGCTTTGCAAAGTCTAGATAAAACCACAATCTGTTTCATTTTCCTTTGCTTTTCATATTTTTGAATATGTTCTCACGGTGGACTAACAATTGGGTTTGTGTACTTTTTCCGGGTACGAAACCATGTTGTCCTATATTAAACAAATTATTTTTTTTATTAAATGTTTCATAATATTTTTCTTCATTACCCTTTTCATACACTTTCATAATATGTGATGTTAGACTCACAGCCATATAATACTTGCCTCTAGTCTTGATCCACTTTTGAAAGTAGGGGTAATATATTGCTAATTTGGTGCTCATCATAAATCTTGCCTGTATCTACACTTTGTCTTAATAATATTGCAAGGTGGCTTTGCGATAGAATGAACTACTTTCTTTAACAAAATAGCAGGAATTCCATCAGGCCGTGCTGCAGCTCCATTTTTAATTTCATTAATAGCCTGCACAATATCAGCTTCATTAATATCTATGTCAGCTAAATATTCACTATTTTCGTCCCTTACTTCTATATCATTATCTTCATTATCTATTCTAGGGGTGAATTCTCTCTTATATCGTTTCTCCCAATATGTTGCAAATTTCCTTTTTTTCATTCGTTAATCTCCCTTCAATTCTTGGAGGGCCAATTTCTATTCTTCTTTTATTCATCTTTTTCGTGTATGAGTATAATAGTTTGGGGTTTTGCTTGATATTTATTAGGGTTTTTTCTTCCAAGTCCCGTTTTTCATTTTCTTTTGATTGTATAATCTTTTGTTCTGCATTTTCTATCTTACTTTTTAGTTCTATAACTTTCCATGCATTTTTTTCTTTTGCAAGACCTTTTTTCCACTTTCTGATTTTCTGGAACAAGATCCTTCTGTCTCTTGGTATGCATGACTGATGTTTACTTTTCTTCTTCGGTATATATTTATCCACTATTTTCTCTAATATTTATATAATATCTCCGTATTTACCCTTATGTCATCACTTACGAAAATGTTATCCCAATCTTTGTTTAATTCTTCATTTATTTCTGACCATTTTATATTTTTACTGTAGAAGTTGTATTTTCCATATCCTTCCCACTTTTTCATTTCTTGCTTATCTCTGTTTTCACTTGCTTTGGAATGGACTGTTTAATTCTATGACATTATGGTCTGAAATACTCGCAATCATAAACTAGGATCATTGTTTCTTTAACATAATTCATCTCGTTACAAGAATACTTAAGGTCTAAAGTATTTTCCTTTCTTTTTCTTTTTGGGCAGGTGATTTATTTGTTGAATGTTGTATTCTAGTAGCATATCTAATAGCTTTTCGAATTGCCTCTTATCTTCTGCACTACTATTACTCTCTTTTTTATATGTATAAGTACAACCACAATCTCCCATTCGTTCTTTCCAGTCTACGAAAGGAAAGTTGAAGTCTCCAGATAGGAGAATAGTCCAGTCCCCTTGTGGATTTCTACATATATCATCCAATTTTTCTATTATTAAGTCAAACTCTCTAGTATTAGGAGGTCTATATATTACTATGTTCATTAATTTTTCAGATTCAAATTCTACCGCTATTAATTCACATTCGAGTTACTATATTTCTCATATATTTTTCCTTGCTTTTTTGTCTTTTCCCATATATTGCGGTTCCCCCTTGATTCCTATTTTTTCTATCTGATCTATAAGTTTGGAACCCTTTTATTTGATCATCATTCCAGTCTCTTCGGAATACCAGGTTTCACTTATATTCATTATATCTATTTTCTTTTCAATTTGGGTTAGTTCTTCTAAGTACTCTATTTTTCTTTTTGAGTTACTCGTAACTAAACCCTGCGCATTCATCACTATGATGGTTTGCGTGTTTTCCTCCTTCATTTAATATTGGTAGTAATAAGGATTTTCCCATGTCTCTTTCCTGTTCTGGTATGTTGTTTTTTTTTTCTTTTTTTTCATTTCCAGAAATTCTGACATTAAAAAATCCAACTTTTCCATAATATTTGTTTGATCTTCCTTCATCATAATTATTCATTTTGGGTCTGAATCTGCAATTTTCTCTCCGTTTTCTGCAATATCCTCTTGCATAATAAATACAGTTATTATCTCTTGAGTAGAATTTTGGAGCTGATGCTTTGAAATTTTTTGCTGACATCTCTGCATATCTCGTTGATGGCTTGCTTTTTTCTTTTACCTGATATTCTTTATTCCTCTCTTTATTTGTTTCTTTCTTATTTTGGATTTTATTACTTGATTGATTATTTATTTGATTATGATTCATGGCTACAGGGTGCATATATTTACATTTTTTGTCGAACTTACATCCTTTTCCTTCTTTTAGGTTTTTGCATATTTTTTGGATGCAGATCTCTGCAATCATCCTCATTGCCATCTAGGTATGCACATTTACCATATATTTCATAGTTGTGACCATACCTTAGGATGTTGTAGTAACATCTTTCTCCGAAACTGCAATTCCCTCTTTCAAAAGGTTGCAGACTTTGTCTTTTTTGTCTATTTTTTTCCTCTTTCCCGTCATTGTGTAGATCTGTAGAGCCTCTTCGGGATTTTCTTTTGTGTTGTCATATCGTAATTTATTTCTTTGTAAGTATGCTGCTTTTATTGCCTCATATGTAGTATCAATGAGTATCTCTGCATCCATACTTTTATCTTGTTCTTTGTTTTCCTTATTTTTTCTGTCATTTCAGTTTTGTTTACTTCACTTCTGTTTTCCTCTTTCTTCTTCTTCCTCTTCCTCTTCTTCTTCATCCTCAACTATTTGTACATTCATCTTGATTTAATAACATTGTCTATCCACGATAGACATGTTGAACAAAATATTCTTGTATCTTTTCTCATATCTTGCATTACCTCAGCACACTGTGGATGGGTCGGAATGTTGCATGCAGCACATTTTCTGATTAGGTTTTGTGGATTACTATGCTATACCACCTTACCACAGTTTGCATGCTTTTGGCATTCTTTTTCCTAATGTATCAATTAGGATATTCACAAGGTTTCACCTTATTCATTTTCTTTGTCGGAATATGTTGATTTATGTATATTTTCTTATGAGTCTCTTGACCACTTGGATTTTATTTGGAACTTCTTCAATTATTTTCAAGATGTTTTCAGTTGATTTGTTTCCAGTTTGAAGGATTATATCCTTCTAATATATCTATGAATGCTTTTGTATCTTTTTGGTTAGACTGTTGCTGATCTCATAGATGAGAAATGCCATTCCCTTCCTGCTACCTCATCGTATTGAGAATCTGGCCAAGCAAGCTAAATTTCGCATTTCTTACCGCAGTTGGAACTTACTGCCATCTTGTTCTGATTTACAGTATTTCACTTGTTAAACTACTTTAGAAGACACTTTATCCTACTATTTTTTCACACTAATCTTATCACCGATAGTTCACGAACACTTCTAGATTTTTCTCAAATTCTAGACGTATGTTAAACTTGTGATATCTGTTGATTAATCTGACTTCGCACGGGAACGTCTCACCAAGCAAGATGGCTACTACGAGAGAGAGAGAGTAAGAGAGAGAGATTCATCAGGAATTATTATTACTTAGTCTAAAATGTAAACTAGCACATTATTGGAATTGGAATCGCTTCGACAGGGTGATTTTCACCCCACCGGATTGAAGCCCTTCATAAAATATTCATAGAATATCAAATCAGTATGGAAGGAGTTTGAAAGGACATCTAGAACTTGGTCCTTGAGATAGAGAAAGAGGTCAGTGGATACCTTTTTTTGGGGGGTTTTTTGGGGGGGTAGGGGGTGAAGAAACGAAGCCCATTTTGTCACAACACAACTGATACAAAAAGGCTAGGAAACTTCAGCTCACTTTCTTTCAAGAATAAAACAGTACAGTAGACAGAAGGAGGACTAAGTTCAAACAATTTAATGTATCAAGCATAACTGATGTAGAGTAGAAACAAATATTTAGGCATGGAAGTATTTCAAATTACAGCTTGTTTCCATGATATTAAACTCCTGGTACTTGGGAGAATATATAGAGTAATTATTTGTTGATCAAATCCACAAAAAGCAAACTGGCGTTGTTTAGATGATACTCACATTCATTTTTCCATAGGCTCCTTAACCTCTGAATTGGTGCAAAGCACATTTTGATTTTTCGTTAATTCATCAACGATATCTGACACTGAACTGTCAAGCATTATCTTTAAGGTATGTGTGATTTATATCTATATTTACTTCCTTCAGACAGGCTACTTGTAGTGTGCAAGATTTAATGTCATTTGAAGACATTTCTTATCCAAGTATCTGTAGATACTAGGCGTGATTTGACCTCCAGCTAACTCGGGACGCGGGCAAGATTTTCCCCTGACGCATAAGTTGCAAATATTATATTCCTAACTTAACAAGAAGTGGTCTTAGTAATTAATACTCATAATTAAAACTACTCATATTAGTAACAAGGACCAAATAAAAAGAGCATAGACTGTTTAACACGTTCATATATTTTCAGTTATAAGAGGAAACACAAATTAATGGACAGAATATAGCCTCTAAATTCAGTACATCAAATAAATCAAAACGTGCTAAATCTACGGCCATAGCCCGTTGTTTCACCAAGGAAAATAAAAATAAATACGCTATTCTTTATCAAAATTATTTTTCTGTACCGTTTAACTTGCTATTAGCTATTCTTTTTTTACATTTTCATTCTAATAAATATATCTTAAATATCCTATCCTAAAACTTTCTTACACCCGTCCCCCCAACAACAACATAGTAGTTTGTAGGCTTACTCCCCAAGTAAGAGGAAATCTAAAATTTTGGTTTACAGAGGATGAAAAGGTGAATGCCCATATGTTCATTCTCACTGAGCATTGGCAAGCTTCGGTTCTGAACTTAATTGCTAGGAAAAAGTTCGTAGGCATCACAGAAAACTTAATGTCAATGTCAAAAATAATCCATGTTAACCATAATGTCCAGATGTGAAAGCAAAGAGGACGCAAGATGAATGTATAAAAACTTTCCCATTCGGGATGACAGTTGAGATGAATTTGGAACCATGGCCACTTCATCCTGATGCTTCACAATAAAGCTACATCTGTCTTATCTAATTAGAAAGAAAATTATTTTAAATATGAGCAGCTGAGACGAGATTACGCCAAAGTTTGAGCAACACATTTCATAAGGTAATGTTAATCCATACTCATCTACTGTAACTTGTTTACTAGCAGGAGAAACTGTCATTGAATAATTACCGTGTAGGCTTCCTCCAAGGGATAATGAATGCTTATTACATTCATGACAAACCCTAACGTAAGGTATGCCTATTAATCTTTACCAAACCTTCCTTATTTCAGTCTAGCCTTATCTCGCCTCCACCACCTTCCACTGAGCCTGATTGGATCGAAAAGGTTAAACATGTTAGTTTAGGCAGTTTTGCCTTAGTTATCAGCGGCTACCTTCCAATAAGACTTGAAGATAAGAGACCTTTCACTCTTATCTTGAGTACACATAATACCTGCAGAGTATTTTGAAACCTCATTTAATCCTTGTTTTCCAATCTCTGCATACTAATTACGGCTTTAAGGTAATTCTTTTTTTTAATCTAACGTCGAAGTCAGCTTTTAGGCGAAATATTCGTGATACTAACACTGTGCAGCCACAGTAGGTACTCATGTAGCTCTCATGACTGGTACGAAAAAATAATTTTGGAACGATAAGTGTTTCATTGTACTAGTTCTCCGTTTAAATCTGCTATCTACTTTTACCTGTGCTCAAAAACTTTAAGCATTTGCGTTTTTATATATTTGGCATTCGATGTTCGTTTTTGCTTAAAAAAATATATCTGGGAAATATAGGCAATTA
>NC_087201.1:18915205-18920205 GCF_015104395.2 Macrobrachium nipponense | reverse complement strand
ACTGGCAATAACTAGAAGAACTCAGATAGGAATAATTTATTTGATATAAATTGTCTTCTAGCCTCATTTCTTCCTCTTTCCTGGTGTTCTGTCAGTCCTGCAAAGTATACCATTGATATCATCCTACAGACTGATGTCAATGACCCAAATAGCCCGGATGGATGGGGAGCAATAAAAAACATCTTTTCGACTGCTTACAGCCAATAAAACGGCTGTTTCTGATGTTATTGCTGTTTTATTTTTTTTTTTTTTTTTTTTATGTCCGAGATTTTTTGTAAAGCGATACAATAGAATATTACCGGTACTTTTATTATTATTATTTAATTTGTGATTAGAGAAGATTATTTGAAGAATTCTAATAAAAACTTCACACCAATTGAGTTTATTGACTCATGTTTTATACTCAGTGTACGACAATACAAAGGAAAAGGAATAATTAACGAAATTTATCAGAGACAATGCAGCCTCTATTCAACATCGTCTATGCAGTTGCAAACAATTTGAGTGGATTTAATTTGTACTCCATTCATGCAACAAAACATTGAAAACTTAATCTTATTATCATATTATTCGCCTCAAAAGAGACCGGAGTGAACTCCGCTCCAAGCACCAATAATTTCATATGAAATGAGATAATTTATGCATTTTCTACCAATATCGAAATAATAAATGATTAACAAACTGCAGACTTATATGCTTACCTCTCAATGTAATTACATTTCTGCCCTCATATATAATTCACTCTTCTTGGTGTTCAAACTTAATGGAGGGAGGGAGAGAGAGAGAGAGAGAGAGAGACGGCAGACTGACAGAGCAAAAATTCGGCAAATCAGTTAGCAAATGAAAAATCAAATGACTGTGAAACGATTACTTCTACCTCACAAAAATCAAACAATTCCCAAAATAATTCAGAGAATGATTTGAGAATATTTATTTGTTCTGATGTGAAAAATGAAGACCTTGCGTCTTTAAGAAAGTGGAACAATTATGTCAAAGCTTTTGTTCATATAAGAATGCAAACGAATACTAACTGGAACGTAAATGATAAAAAGCCAGTTTAACTTGTGACTAATACGTCCTTTCTGTTATTAAATAACATAAAAAAAAAATTCTTAAAAACATGCACTGCACCGAATTGTGGGATAACCTTTCCGTTAATACGCTGGCGTACGTACCATTCAAGAAGTCTGGTGATTATTCCTTGTAATATAAAAGTCAATCTACCTTCATTGTAGGAATAGTTGGATGGGCCTCTGTGTGTGTTGTTTTGCGTCTGTGTGTGTGTAGGCTAAAAAGAGATAAGATGTACCGCGTAAACTCAGTTATATGTTTACATATCACGGATGAGTCAAAAAATGGACAGAATAAAATGAAAACTCTAGAGAATACTTCCACATTGTTTACCTAAAGACTTTAACAATAAAAGGCCTTAGGGGCAATATCAAATTGAGGCTGTAGGGGGATGGGAAGGAAGTTCTATCCGGGTCACTGACTTCATTGCTTTACTACTAAAAGGCCTGGCAATAAAAGCTTTACTTCCAAAGAATATGATCTTCTGTCCTTCAATTTTATCGCTGGGCGTTTTGTATGAAGCCACCCTGGCCAACAGTCGCTGGGTTTTGGTTCTCTGTCGTGACCTGAATCACTGCTAATCCTTCAGTTAATGATTCAAGAAACAAGGCGTGATCCGACCTCCAGTTTACTCATGGCGCTTGCTAAAGTCTACAGTCAAATAGAGCGTTGTTTTACCAGCGAAAGTTAAAATGAATGTGCTATATTTTATTAGAAAATAATTGTTCTGTACTGTTTAACAAGTACATTTTTTTTATTTTTTACGTTTTCATGCTAATAGATAAATCATAAATATCCTATACTAAAACTCCTGCATCTTTAACTCAACGCGAAACATCTTTTTCAGACCTTTTTAGGCTTTTCCATGGACCTTTCCTACCCCTTCACAACAACAACAACAACAACAACAACAACGAAGTAGTTGCAGGCTTATTCCCCGAGTAAACAACTTTTTTCCTTATGTGGTTTCCTATAATTCAGTATATATTTTCTTCTATATAATGGGAGCAAATTTCATCAACTTGCCAAATCAAATGAGTAAGCAACCCTCTTATTTATGAATGCTGGCATTCTAAGCTTCATTGTTAATTTTATCAATTAACATCGTCTTATCCATCCGCCAAATAATCCGAACAAATTATCGAGTATCAGAAAATAGAAAAGACCATAAACAGTTACCAATAAATACTCATTTCCATTCTTTGCTGACTAAGAGATTGAGTCCAACTTCCATAGGGTAATTCGGATAGCAATTAAAATTTTTGAAAAGAAATGCACTAATGTCGCTTCCATTATTTTTAAAAATCTGCAATTTTTCATGGCAAGACTAGTGGTTCAAGAGCAAGTATCTCGGCTATATAAACTCACTATTTATAAGCTAGAATATCTTTTGAGTAAGCTTTCTCTTTCCGTGATCGAGTAAACTAATTAAATATTCACATAAGAAACAGTTTACTCTTAACCGATTAAATTTAAGTCACAGCAATATTACTTCCAAGAATCGAAACTAAGTACAATATCGAGAGAGAGAGAGAGAGAGAGAGAGAGAGAGAGAGAGAGAGAGAGAGAGAGAGAGAGATAGAGATGAATAGAATTAACTCAGACGAGAACAATCCAGTCTTGTGCCGAACGTGATGTTCATACAAGTAATAAGCGGTGATTATTACAATAAACGATATGTCTTGAAGACTTGAAGACATTGATGCTTGTTTTGCTGTGATGTAGATAAACAGCCCCTCTCACCAAATCGCACTTTTATTTTTTATTCGAGGACAGTCTTGCGTAAACAAATAACGACTATTTAGTTTTAAATAGTCCACCTTGATCGGGACGCATGCTAAAATATAAGGTCAAGAATGTGTTATTTAAATTCTTAATTAAAATAAATACGCTATATATTATTTATAAATAATTGTTCTGTACAGTTTAAACATACATATTATTTGCTTTTTTGCATATTCATTCTAATAAATAAATCGTAATATCCTATCCTAAAACTCCTGTACTTTAACTCGATGCGAAACACCTCTCGGACCATTTTAGGCTTTTCCGTAGGGCTTTCCTACACTCCCACCCCCAAACTAGAACAATAACAACAACAATAACATAGTTCGTTGTCTTACTCGCCGAGTAAGCGAAAACAAATTCCACCGGAATAAGATACTAATGCAAGCAATCCAGCATCACGCTAACAATGAAACAAATAAACAACCTTCAATTTCTTCGTTTTCTCAGATACCCTGATGAAGGCCATGTAAGATGACTCGTGAAGGCGATGCATGAAACTCGAGTCATCTCGTCAACAACGCGAAGTCACCCGACATCAGAGTTCATTTATGATGGCTAATGAAGGCCATTTGTCTTCTTCTGATCGTCCTCTTGTTTTCCCTACTTCAAGAAGCCTTCAGTTTTAATGATGCCGTATTTCTTGCGATCTGCATCATATGACTGTAATGACATTTCACAAAGATATCCACATCATTAGTAAAGACAGAATTCGCATCAATTTTTTTTCGTGCCTAATTGAAAAAGTAAATAAATAATGAAAATATAACTCAATAATATAATAACATTTTACCTTATTTTGTTTCTTATCATGGAAAAATTGTTTATAAGAGGAGTAAATGCCATGAACATGGTCTTAGGAGCAACAAATGTTAAATGTTCAAGACGATAACTATCTCATTTTTGGAGCCGCCCCATTGAATGTGAAAACGTATAAAAAGAATATGAAAAAAATCAAAATACAGATTAAACAAAGAACAATAATAAACTTATATATTGACTGACAGAGTAATATTTTTCATCCTTATTGCTTATAACATCTATGGAAAGAGTTATGGAACGATATGAGAATCAAGAAAAACTGCAGTAGAGAGAGAGGAGAGAGAGATAGAAGAGAGAGAGAGAGAGAGAGAGAAGAGAGAGAGAAAAGTGGGGGTGGGGGTGGGGGTGAAGGAGTACATTTAACAGAAACAAAACAGAGCGATGAAGAAATCACCAATGAAAATAATAGTATATTTAATAACGTAAATAAATCACCCAAAAGTCCTCTCCAACACGCAAGGTGAATGTAAAATCATACATTGCTGTGCTTAATCGGGAAACCACTTTTGATGTCGTGCCTGTGTGCCATTAAGCCTCCAGAGATTACAAAGCTATTCATCTCTCCACAAACAGAATGCCCATTACAGCAACCATTAAAGGATGGAGGTAATTAACAAGAAGCCAATGAGCACGGCAGGCCTCTATGATTCATAGTTTTGTGAGACAGTTGGGAAGAAAAACAGATTATTATCAAGGCGCTAGGGCAAGAGACCTAATGCCAAAATTCAGCGAACTGAGGAAAAGTATTGCTTTGACTTATAACGAGAAAACGGTGTGAAGTGAATATAATATATATATATATATATATATATATATATATATATATATATATATTATATATATATATATATATATTCTATATACTATATTTATATATATATATATATTATATATATATATATATATATACACACATACATACATACGTAAGTAGTACATACATACAAACATACATATACATATTTCTTAGTATACCAGGAAAGAGGATGAGCGGAGCAACTGTTCTTTATGAATAGTTAAAACAGAAAATATGAGTCACAGAATAGATGAAGGAAGGAAGGCGGAACGATGTATGCATTCAGAAAGAATCTTGGAGTGTTCATGAAAGCCATTGTTGGCAAGTATGAATGGACTCATTTTGTTTTTGCTTGGCTTTTGAATGTGAATGAAATGAAAAAGATGGAAGTTGTACAGATAAAGTCTTTGCAAAGAATAATTTTAAAAAGTACATTTCATCTTTTGTAATCCCATTTCCACACCTGTTTTACACAGTCATCAGCTCCGCCCTTTGGCTTTCCAGCGTTATCTTCCTTACTTCTCAT
>NC_087201.1:18875205-18912705 GCF_015104395.2 Macrobrachium nipponense | reverse complement strand
TCTCTGTACATACCTGCCTCATATGAAGTGGTACAAAATCAAACATCGCTGTTTGTGTACTATGGCCTCTCTCCCTAAAAATGGGAGAGATGGCCATCCTCGAAGAGTTATTTTTGTAGAAAAAATGCAGTTTACGTGTTTCCCTTTTTTCAGTGCCAAATAAGCACATATCAAAGCCTGGTAGTACTCGTGGGAAATGGAGTGAGAAGGGGCTGCAAGATGCTATTGAAGCCACCCAAAAGGGTACATCTGTGCGTCAAGCATCAAAGTTATTTAGTATACCACGAAAGACACTGGAACGAAGATTGAAAACTGGCAATGCAGCAAAAGGATTGATGGGACCATTGTTCACTAGGCTTGGATAATGAAGAGATGGCTTCATGAAACATGCACATCCTTTACTGATGTGTGTCAGTCCATGTAGCAAAATCATAACTAAAAATCAAAATTAAATTTAAAAACTAAATTTTTTCATTTTTTGTTTTGTTTAAGTTTGTTCTGTTTGATACTTTCCCATTTTCTTTGCTCTTAATTGTTTTCACTGAATTATGCAAACACTGATGTGCTCTATTATAAGGAATACAGTTCTATTTTCATTTTTGTTCTGTCTAAGTAGACCTACATCTGTTTTAATTTTTATCATGCAATAAGGATACAAATAGCATTAAAGTACTTTTTAAAAGTCGTAAGTCTATGTATACTGTATATTCCCTTAATTATCATATTTATATTTAGACGTTTGCCATCTAACTTAAAATAATGGTGTGGCCAACTATCCCCACAAATCTGTGGCCATCTCTCCGGACACCTCGGGACAGATGGCCCACGAACAGATTTTAAAAATTAAGTATTATGGTTACTTAATGACATATCTAAAGGTTACCATTTATGCTATGGCAAGCTTATGCGTTGAAGAAACGGCTGTGATTTTGTTTTGGAAATATTGACAGAAAAAGTAGTACTTTTGGGGGCTTGAAAAAACTATGGCCATCTATCCCGGACTTACCCTATATATATATATATATATATATATATATATATATATATATAATATATATCTATATCTATATATATATATATATATATATATATATATATATATATATAAATATATATATATATATATATATATCTATATATCTATATATATATATATATATATATATATATATATATATATGTATATATATATATATATATATATTATGTGCGTGTGTGTGGTGTGTGTGTGTGTGTGTGTGAGTGTGTGTGTGTAATTACTTTTTTGTGCATATAATCTAAATTTTGTTTGTATATGGACATTATATTTTCATTATGGTACTTCAAGGGCCCTTTTCATATTAATATTATCCAATATCAAAATTATAAGAAGTATCATACCAGCGTAAGGTGCATTAGAATCACTTCTTCAATGAATTTTGAAAAGAGAGTGCAAGTGCATTATTTAATATTCTGCGAATTCTCAGCTGTCTTTAGTTATCTCAAAAGCAAATCGATTTCCGCAGTTCCAATTTTGGACATGAAAACAGCTTCCATTTCTTCGTGAGGCTTTAGAAATAAAAAAAGATCAATGCGTGGAAAAATGAGACAACTTCAAAAAAGTGTTAAATACACAAACCAAACCATCGTGACGGAAGAGTTTCGAATGATACTTGTACTTGCATGATAATAAAAGTCTTATTTTAAAAGAGCGTAGCGTGGTCACGAACAAATATCCTGGCAAAGCACATTGGTTCAACACCATACTCTCATGAAAACCAATGGCTGTGAAATGGGCAGCCCTAATGAAATTTGACCCTGCGATCCCCGCCGGGCCTATAGGGTTTTATTATTGTTTTCTCTTGCCATTTGGATTTTTTGTTACGCTTCGAGGTGACACGCGGGGATGGTCCGGATGGAAATCTGGCCATTTGCTATTCTGGTGATGTCCTCTGTATTAGTTGGGGGAAATTGCATTCGAATAAATCTACTATTTACATTTCCTTGAAAAACGTTGATGAATTTGGCTGGAATTTCCTCAGGGCACTCACTTTTTCAAGTAAAAACTGGTTGGTAAATCGTCCATAATCAGATTTTAAAAGTTAATTTTCTTAAAGATAAAATAATTCTTAGGCTACACATATGTAACTCTATTCGAAAAGGAAACTTACCATGTAGACGGAATCTTCACCTTCCTTTTCCTTTATTTGTTTTCCCAATATTATCCAAACCATCAGAAAATCTTTAAGCTCTCTTGCTCCATGCAAGGGGAGATAAAATAACAAGTAATTCTTTGAAAAGATATCAACATCCTGATACCAAGAGACTCGCAATTATGTGAATAGATTTTTTCATAATCTTTTTATGACTGAAATATAGGTCTGCAATTGCATTCATTTGTTAATATTAAAATGTTTCATCTCCTAAAAGCTCTGTATGCATAGGTCATATTCCGACTGGTAAAGCGCCACGTAGTCCCAAGATGGTTGACCCCATCTTTTAGATTGAGCTGTGCTTGGCTTGTAATCGATAATAATTTTACCCAAGGGATATTTTTTTTTTCTCTCGAAGGAAGTACATTTGTGCCTTGTTCCCTTTCCAAACTAACCTTGTAGTGCCTTTTCCATTAGTACCTTCTTCCTCACCGTAAGTGCTGGCCGGTTAAATACAAATGTGGACGAAACAATATTTGTTAAGGAAAACAGACCACACAACACACACAGTGGCGCTACTGTGTAAAATTTCTTTCGGATATCTTGTCTCTTCTTCATCTCTTTGTATCCTATTTTTATGTCACATATTTATTTCGAATTCTCCGGCTTTCGTGCGGCACCACAACTATAAAACTACAAAAACGACTGTTCGCAAAAGCTGCTACATCACATCAAAGGACTGGTTGTCTGCAATTACAACGTTTTTTTCATTTCAAATCAACGTGAATTTAGCGAGAGCATGGCAAGCAAGCAGCTAAACTCTGCAACAGAGGAAGTTCCATTGCAAAAAGCTTCCTTGTTGTAGTCGTTAGATTAGGGACTTGGCCGTAAGACTTTCGGATAAACAGAGACAAATTCAGTTCGGAAAGAAAGCAATATATCTAAGACTAAATCGTTTTTAATTTTGAGTTTCATCCAAAATTCAGAAAATATAGATATTTTGCAATAAGAGCAACTTGTTTCCTTCGTCAGGTTATAGCTGGTTCTACAGTACTTTGAGGCATATGATTCACAGGTAGGACTAAAGCTGAAATTCTGCCATTATCTGCTTTCAAATGGGTCGCCTTAGTGCTTAGGGCAAAGTAATTTCAACTACTGTTTTATTAAACCAACAATGATGAAATAATTGCGCTGTAAAATTCCATTGAACTGTTTTCATGGTTAGCGGAAAATTTAATATTCCTGCTCCATGTTACCAGAACTTTTTTAATAAGTTGTTCAATAACTGTCTCTATGAACTCTAAAGTTATTCTATATGTTAACTGAAACAGTAGGTCAGTTCAGGTAATTAATATGTGCATGTGCGTGTGTGTGCGCGTCTGAGAGAGAGAGAGAGAGAGAGAGAGAGAGAGAGAGAGAGAGAGAGAGAGAGAGATTATGCTTTCTTTCATCATCTATACTGCACATTTTCCACTTGCACGTGATTTCAGTGAAGTAATTTTGAGTTGAATTGAACTGAATATAGAATTTAGGCCAAAGGCCAAGCACTGGGACCCCTATGAGGTCATTCAACTCTGAAACGGAAATTGACAGTGAAAGATTTGAAAGGTGCAACAGCAGGAAGACCTCAAAGCAGTTGCATTATGAATCAATTGTTGAGAGAGGGTGAAAAGCAAGATGGAAGAATGAGAACATGAAAGGAGGTACAGTAAAGGAATGAAAAGGGTTGTAGCTAGTAGCTATCATTCATAAAGAAAATACCATGAACAGACATTCAGTGTCCCAACTTTCCCTGGGAAATATTTATTTTTGAACATGCTATATTTTCATTAGGGCGATATCATTAATATCATTGGAAATACAAATTTTCTTCGTTTCCCCTTCCCTCCTTGACTCTTTCTCTTTCCCTACGTTATAGCAGGTAGGTGTTATGTTATATTTACGCATAATTCATTACATTTAAACTCTATCATTAAGACGCCATTTCTCCATTCCTTCATTATCCATATTCACAGCCAATACCTCACCTTTCTATTTTCCATTTTATCCAGTACCCCTACTCGTGTTTACATTTACTCTCAACTTTTCCTCGTTCCAAACAAGACCAAAGTCTTTCTTATCTTTTCTAAAGAACCCTTTTTACTACGCATAATCATTATTGCATCGCCTGCAACATTAGCTCTTTCAAATACCAATAACTTCTTATTTTCATATCTCGCAACTTTGCACATTCTCGCATCACTCCATCCAAACAGACACTGAGTGGTACTGGATGTAGAATGCACCGCTAGCCCAGATCTATTTTTACACCAAACCAGTCACTCTCCTTTCTACTTGCTACTCCTCCACCAAAATTCATCTGTTCACTCTCTGCCGCAGGCTTTGTTTCCATACCATACATCATCAACGTCCTCCATATTGCCTCTCTAGTGATTCTTTCGTTCACTTTTTCTAGATCCTAGTGTGGAAGTGCACGGTTATTTCTGTATCAATCCTATGGTCATCTCTGTATTCATCCTGTGGTCATAAGTCTTACTGCTTCCATCAAAATCATACCATAAAACCCACCCGGTATTTTATGTCCTTAATTCTTACAGCTGCCTCTATCAATTTTAGCTCTATTATTATTAGAATAATCATCCTTCTTTCATATTCCTTTAGAACCTTCTCCTCATCCAAACTTTTCGGCCTCATAATTGCCTTCTTTCGTTTACAAGTTACATAAGGAATCTTAACCTATTCCACAACTGGTATCATTTACTTATGAGTCTCTTTCATTCTCCATATTCAGTAAATTCTAAAATGAACTAAGTTCATCGAACAAAGACTTCAGCCATTTCACAGAACATACAGTTCCATATTTCATCCTTTTATCCTTTTGTTCGTTATTCATTCTCTTTGAACTTATTCCCCGTAAGTTATTGTTTACATTCTCCCCTCTGCTTCTCTCTGACTACCACATGAATCTTCCTGTATGCCTGCGCATTATATTTGGCTTTGTCATGCAACTTTCACTTCAATGGGAACCTTTTCTTCATCAAAATATTCAATTTACTCAACCCACATGTATAACTTATGAGCCTTGCATACTATTTCAAAAGTAATCGTCTGCCTCTTCCACTTCCTTGTTATTAATTCTAACCCGTAACTAAACAATAATTGCAATGATGTTACATCATGCGGGAAAACAGAACATAGGCTCCAGTTTCAAAATATGTTTGTTTTTTACCATTGTTCTGTGATTCCATATATTACAAGTTGCTTATACATGCATACATACATACATACATACATACATACATACATACATACATACATAAGTGAGTCCTAGGGGTTGTAATTAATAATATATTTAATATTTGTTTTCGTTGTGAACCTTTTTTGGAATGCGGAGAACAGAGCCGAAGCAACGACCTGAGAAAAGCTGATAAATGATTTCTGGGTGGCGTGATATGAAAACTGCATAGTTAGGCGAGTCAATGTTCGTCAGTTCATGGGCTCTTGTTCAAAGTGCCTTTGAGAAACTAGTTGTAGCCAGTAATATGAGGCGTTGTCGAAGTGTGCATTCGTATGTGCGTGTGTGCCTCTTCTATTAATGGTATCATTAGCCAAGTCTATGGGAAGACTTGCATAGAGATCGTGGGAGAAAGGCAAGATGCGGGAGAGCTCTGCGAAAGTTTTATTTGAATTAAGTGTAATATTCTGAGTTGGCAATGGGTAGTTTACCTTTACTTTAGCCAAAAGGGATGGCTTTGTTACACATTGTAAGAATGTTTAATCTTTAAACCTTTGATCTTTAAACTTGTGTGTGCTTATGAGTCATTCTCTGTCTTTGTAACAGACGATTCTGGCGAGGGAATTGAGTGTTCTGGCAAAGGGGGGACCGAGGGTCCTGTATGGGAGAATAGACAAATGGTGACCAAATTACTGTTTTAGACATTTTAATGTTGGGGGTTAACTGAGTTAAGTTAGTCAGTGAGACTTGGATATTATCTTTGCATTGTTAAATAAATAGTTATTTTTTATATAACTTGACTCTCATTTTGATTACCTGTCAGAATGGAGAGAGAGGTGGATTGAGAGAGAGAGAGATCGCTTGGAGAGAGAGAGAGAGAGAGAGAGAGAGAGAGAGAGAGAGAGAGAGAGGTCGCGAGCCGTTGATCGCTTGGAGACAGAGAGAGAGAGAGAAAGATTGTGTGTCGTTTTGCTGACGATCGGGGTTCCACGTTTACCAAATAAAAACGAGATTTTATCAACGTTTTAACACATACATACATACGAAGGAACACTGCGAGGCCTTTCGACTCAATGTCATTTGCTAGTGAAGGACATTCAATCGAAAGGCCTCGCAGTATACTCGTTTCACTTTCCTTCATGGCTTTCGCCTTTTATTCATGGATCATCATCACGTTCCAATATTTTTGTGATTCAGTTAGACATATGTGTGTGTGTTTTTTTTCTGTGTGCACATATACATATGCAATGTCCTCTTTAGGAAATCATATATAATATATATATATATATATATATATATATATATATATATATATATATATATATATTATATATATGATTTCCTAAAGAGGCATTTGCATATGTATATATGTGTGTGCAATATATACATATGCAAATGTCCTCTTTAGGAAATCATATATATATAATATATATATATATATATATATATATATATATATATATATATATATATATATAATATATATATATATATATATATTATAATATATATGATTTCCTAAAGAGGACATTTGCATATGTATATATTGCACACACATGCAAAACACACACACATATGTATATATATATATATATATATATATATATATATATATATATATATATATATACATATATATGTATATATATATATATATATATATATATATATATATATATATATATATATATGTATATGTATATATGTCACACACAATACAAAAAAACACACACACATATGTATAACTGAATCACGAAAATATGGAACGCGATGAATATATTTATAAAGGCGAAAGTCATGAAGGAAAGTGAAACGAAAATATACTGCGAGGCCTTTCGATTGAATGTCCTTCACTTAGCAAATGACATTGAGTCGAAAGGCCTCGCAGTGCTCCTTCGTATGTATGTATGTATGTATGTAAAGTAAATTGTAATATATGGAATCATAGAATAGAAACTGGAGCCTACGTTCTGTTTCCCGCATGGTGTAACATCATTGCAATTATTGTTTTTATTAAATTGATACTTTGATGTCATGTAAGAGAACATTTCAGCTGAACCGGAAGTAATAATCTACCAGAAATCAATTAACCTATAAATGATCAGTCCTTTGCCACTGTCGGCCTTTTATAGACATAAAAAAAGAGGGGAAAAATATTCATATCATAATAATTAGTTACTCTGGTTTGTGTGAGCTTCTTCTCTGAACATAAACACGAACTCTATAGAAACTGCCGAATTGAATTTCCTTTTGTAATAAATAATTATGTAAAGCAAATTCATCTCTGGTTCTATTTACCATATTTACCTAATTTACACAAGATGATGATTTTTTCAAAGAATTAAATCAATGGACTTTGGGTTTACAAAACGGATTTTACAATAATTACTTTAAGTGTTGCAGAACTTTATGTCAATATATAGCTCAGTCATGCTAAAAAATGCATTTTTGGAGTTCTTTAATAATTCAGCTCTTCTTCAAGACATTTTCTTGAACTTATTCAAGCAGCCAAAATTAAACTACTTCCATAACACACTTAAGGTACTGAAACAGTCTGAGAACTTATGTCCATTGTCTTCAAAAATTTTAACTAGCAAATGTCGTATTTATGAAAAATATGCCAAGTTCTCAATGAAAGAAGAAAAGTGTCACCTCTCTCTCTCTCTCTCTCTCTATCCTCTCTCTCTCTCTCTCTCTCTCCTCTCTCTCTCTCTCTCTCTGCTGCATGTTACCAAGATGTCGTAAGAGAGACCTCCCAATAAGAGAAAAGGAGAATTTCATATAAGGAGAATAAGGATAAAAAAATGGCCAAGGCTGAAGACCAAAGTGAAAGAGGAATGACGGTTATAGAAGGGATGGAAGAAGGAAAAAGCTGGATGTTATAGAATAAAGAAACTGAGGGTTCAACGAACGCATGAGATTGCTGGATAACACATCAGAGAGAGTAGATGACGGACAAGCATAGAAGGATGGGTGAGACAGTCGACATGGAAGCGAGAGAAGAGGAAGGCAAAACTATTGAAGTGAATAATAACAAGGACATCAGGAAGAATCAGCAAATCAGCATTTACTCTGGTCAAGATAACGTCTCGAGAATTTTTTCTTTATCAGTGAGTGAAATCCAGAAGCTCAGTATATCTTAGTTTAACCAGACCACTGGCCTGATTAATTAACAGCTCTCCTAGGGCTGACCCGAAGGATTAGATTTTCATTTACGTGGATAGGAACCAATTGGTTATATGCAACCGGACCTACAGTTTATTGTGGGATCCGTGCCACATCATATCGAGAAATGAATTTCTAACCATCATAAATAAATTATTTGATTCTGCATTGGTGGCAGGCGGGAGCGAACTCTGGTACCACATTGGTAGGCGAGTACGCAAACCAGGACTCGTCCAATGAGGAACTATGAAATCCAGTTCTGAGGATGTTAATGGAAAGCTGTTATCTGAGGGGAATGACGTCCTTTCATGGATAAAGCGTTAATAATGATTTTTTTTAATGTAAATTGGTCGAAGGGTTACTGTAATTGGTGAGCGCACCTTTGGAAGTGGTTGTTGAATGTTGAATAGATAGAAAACCATAGGTGTTGGAAGAAACACGAGTGAGGTCCTATGGCCCAAGCATTAAAACCTGATTGAATATCTGATTAGGTATTCCAATTTCTTGGGCTCTTAAGGAACGAGTGAAAAGAACAATTGCTCCACTGTAGAAGAGTAAATGTGATAGAAGACTATCAGAATTATAGGGCCATAATGCTACTTAGTATACCTAGGAAGGCATACAATGGGATATTCATCAAGAGAGCAATACGCATGACAGAGAAACTGATAAGATAGAAATAAACGTTCAGTGAGAAAGTGGTGTGTGTGATGAAGGAGCACTTGCTGGAAGGATGAGAATTTCATCTATTTGTGTGATGAAAAGGGCACTTCTTGTTTTGAATCTGAATATCCTATGAGTCCCTTCTAAAGAAGGTTGCAAGTTTCAGCGGATGAATACTTGAGTCGTGGATAAAATTTCCTCATCCATGAGTGCAATGTCAGCTTTCAGGTTCTGTTTCCCACCGGGAGATATGAGGGACTGACATTTCTGGTATATAGTTCATTATATATGATTACCCAATTTTAAAAATACAGACTATTCAGTATGTGGCAACGATTTCTGGGATAAACAAAAAATGCCTTAAGGGAATGCACAGTTTATGGGTCTTAAGTGTTCCAGTAGCATTCCTTGTAATCCCCACCAACCTTGAACACTTGGCATCGTCTTGGACTTGTTTTAAATATGCTAACCTGTTCATTTTCTTTTTCCATTTATTCAATGGGCTCTTTTATTTCAGATGAATGATCTTATTAGAATTCTGATCATATTCACTCCATTGCCTGAATCAAACACACCCTCTAAAGAAATTATCACTACATGAGAATGTTGGTGAGCGGAATAGCACTTTTATAACCTATGACTGACGGGTGAAACAATCCATTAAAACTTCTCTAAGGGAATCGAATCCATTTCGATGTACTAGCTGCTCCAAACGAAGCTTTCACTTTCGTGGATCTAAAATCAAGGATGAAAAGTCACCCATGACCCCAGAAACGGAGAAGGAAAACTTGCACTTTGGATAGAGAGAGAGAGAGAGAGAGAGAGAAGAGAGAGAGAGAGAACAATGCTTCGTGGGTGGAGGAAAATGGTTTAGAATACTTCAGGGATGCGCACATGATCTCCTCGGAGGCAGATGAAATTTGCTGGAGATTGACGCGAAGCGGCAACCGAAATTGATATTTTTTTTACCCGATGCGTGGAAAATTCAGTGTAGGTATATAATGCAATTCCAGCACTTTCGACAAAGTTTGGAAAAACAGCGCTCTACGATTTCTTTATGATGTCCCTGGAAACCAATCAAAAAAGGTTTAAGATTTGGAAAAACGGTGTCCCTATGATTTTATAACAAACGGAAAGAGCTTGATTCATTTTTATTTATCTTGTGAGGAGCAAAGCTTCTTAGATGCTGTGCTCAGCAAAAATAAATGAATAAATAAATAAATAGATAGGGAAATTTTAGACATATTTACTTGTAATCAATTGTCCTTCCTTAAAGCCACCGTGAGAAAAAAAGGCAACAATAATGAGCGCATAAATAATTAAACAGGAGAGCATCTACGTTATGTTGAATAAAATATCTAAACATTTTTGGGAGAACCAACATTTTACTCTTCCCTGGGGTTTCACTTTATCGAATCGCATTATGGAAAACTCAGTTGTCATAAATCATGGGGAAATTCGAACACTGGAAGCAACCTTTAGGGAAAACGGATATCAACTGCTGCAACCTTGCCTTTACGATTTGTCATACTACTTAACCACTACTATTTTTTTTAATCGTGTCTCCGTATACTAAGAAATAACAAAAGTGAGCACGGGATTTTGTTTCTTAGCTGAAGCCATTGGGAAAGTTCAAGATGAAAAGACAGAGTGCCAAGTACTCTCGTTTATTCAACACATCTAGTGCCCCGAAGATTTGTTAAATACACGAAAGTACTTGGCACTCTGTCTTTTCATTTTGAACTTTCCCAGTGACCCCAAATAATAATGTCTATATTTAAAAATATTATTAGTGTCCATACTCCTTTTTGTATTCACATTGCATCTAACTAATCCCGAAATAGAGTCGGTTACAACTGGTAATTATTAATAAATAAGCAGTTCGAATCAACTATCGTCCAGCAGACGAAACCACATTCAACTGATGTCAAAATGCCCATGATTGTTGTATAATGCACTGGCTTAATTGTGGATTCTTTCAGCAAACATATCTTACTATAATGGGCGTAATGTCTGTCCGTTCCTCTGTCATCCAATCACGGCCAAATGGCTGGTCCGATGGGCATGAAATTTGGCAGTGTTACAGTGGGGAACCCTAAGATGGTTTATAATGGGGTTTCATCCTACACCACCTCAACCCCCTCCGAAGGGGGTGGGGGTGAGAAAGGATTCCCTGTAACGGAGCTGGTTCTGCCCGTGAAACAAGGCTGGCTATGCTCGTAGACTTGGTTACTTTGCGAATTTTAATACATGATTTCTGTATACATATGTTTGCTAGTATCCTAAATTACGGCTTAAAACTTTTCATGAAAATGGAGCATGCCCCCTTCACATATCCACAAATCACCTAAAAAAAAGAAGAAAAAAAAATTAAGTTCCATTGTTTATTTCTCGTTATGTGACTAACCACTCATCTAACGTTTTATGAAAACCATTTACTATGTTATTGCCCAATCAAGTTGCCAATCAGACAAACAAATGAGAATGAACTGCGTAATCAAAACATTTTAGCAACAATGAGAAGACATCACTCCGCTAAGTAGAGTCCATCAACGTAAAAGACATAAAAACGCAGATACGACTGAATCTTAAAACATGAAACAGCAGCCATTTCAAGAGGAGTAAGTTAAAGATGAAAGGTTTATGACAAGAAACAGTCTTTCATTGCGTCTCTTTACGGTGGTGTCTTCTGAAGATTAAACTTTGCTTGTCGTTTCTGTTTTAGCTTCGATTCCATTGCGCGTCACTAGTTACGCCAAAGAGGAATCTGATTCATTACAAATGATGATTGTGCATCATAGTAAAAAGCAGCTCTGATTTAACCAAAGGTGTATTTGAATCACCGGGTATTTTATGTTGCTTAATATCCTTGGGTGTAAAAACGTCATCTATGTGCAAGTACAGAACTATAGCAATTACCTATGCAGAGTAGAGACTGGCTGGTTTTCATTCTAAGTAGAGAGCCAGAATTCGATAGCAATAATTATAACAGTATTGCAGTCAACCTATCCATATTTCATATGCGTCAAGCCTAAAATACATAGGTCCTAATCCTGGCCAAAGCATTAACACTTACATGAGATTCATGAACTTGAACTTAAATGGACACACACACACATACACACACACACACACACACAACACATAACATATATATATATATATATATATATATATATATATATATATATATAATATATATATATATATATATATCTATATATATATATATATATATATATATATATATATATATATATATATATATATATATATATCCAGACAGAGAACATGCCAGAAAAATCCTCAGCAGAGAATCGACCCATCAAACATTCACGTTGTAAGTCTCCTTGTCCTCCTCCCTCCTCGTATAGCACCTTCGAAGTATACATTCATTAGATTAGATTATAAAATTTTTGGCTCATAGCCAAGTGTATACACTCATTTTACTATTCAATTGTCACCCAAAAAATCTCAAAATACCCTCACCTATTCTATTACTTGCCCTCGCCTGGTAGACACTTTGATATTTTCTTTTATTTCTTTTCTTTCTTTCTTTCCATTCTGTTATCCCATATCTAATCATCTAGAAGCAGTTACCATCATTCGCAACTAATTAGGTACTGGACATGACATATCCTTACCTCTTGCATGACAATGCCATACTACAGCTATAGTTACGAAAAACTAGTAAATGAAGATGATTCTTTTAACTAAAGCTAGTTTCATAACGTGAATTCCAGGTCATTATTATCGTATATAAATTTCAAGATGCAAATTTGGCAGACATAAGAAGGTTCTACCTCTGCCAATTATTTTTCTTTGGGTGAAATGTTTTTGTTTTGTTTTTCAAATAAGTATGTAGAAGTAACATAATGCTCTGGAATGTTTTATTTGACTTTTATCACCCTATGTACATACATCCTTTAGGCATCCCACCCATTGGCCCACCACTCACCACCTTTCTTTTTCTTTTTTTTTCTTTTATTAAAAACTGTTCAAACTGTTTTGACAGGACCAAAAACGAAATGTTAAGCCCATCATACAATTGAAGAATTAACTTCATAATATAATGGTAACTCCATTTATCATATTGTTATAAGGAAATGACATAAAGAGAGACGGAGGAAACTCATTAAGATACAGAGCTTTAGAGGAAGGGCGTCGCTAACTCAGAACCTTCATAGATTCATCACCGATGGGTTTCAAATCAGACACGCCATCGCGTCATTCAGTCGTGCCTCTGGGCCATCAACATCTCTAAATCTCCCGGTTCGTTAAACCTCACAGTAGGGGCCTCTCCCAACCTCAAAGGAGGGTAATGTTTACCTCTCTTCCTCTCTAATCAATTTGTGGTCGAATGATGAGACCTGAAGTGATCTGTTTTTTTATTTGAATGTGATAATGATGATGCTAATTTATCTTTTATAGCGTTTCCGTTATCCCATTGATGGATTGCAATATTTTACGGGCATATTTTTTTTTTCTACGGAAGGCGCTTGTCTACTCTTGGAACTAGAATTGGCACAATCTCATGAAAGGTAACTGAAGCTACTTCATGTGCTTAAATCAATTCTTCTATTAGTTGTTACCCAGTCTGGTAAGTAGACAAAAAGAACAACCTATTGCATAAGATCGTTGTCAAATAAAAGCTAAATTATTCAACCGACTATCGATTGAGATGGCTTACAAACCCGGCAAGGAAGCAGTACTATACAAGAACCATTTCGTTTCTGTTTTGAAACTCGGTTTCCTTTTTAAGAGGATCTCTAAATCAAGCAAGGGAACGTTATTACCAATATACGTAACTACACAAAAATATCGCTGGCCTCTATCTGGCACAACTCTAGATTCTAGGGACACCTTTTCCATTTCATTTTTGCAATTCCCTGTCTCCTTTTCAAACCTTTCTATAACATCTGAACTCTAAACAAGTTTTTTACAACAGCCAGCTTGGATCCTTTTCCCTGCAATCTTGATTTAACCTTCACTTTTGCCTCTTCTTTACCACGGCCCTTCTAGTCTTTTAATATATATATATATATATATATATATATATATATATATATATATATATATATATATATATATATATATTTACCATTGGTACTAACGTCCACTTCGTATCCTCCCTTCATTTTAGCCTTTATCTAATTTTATTAACACATCGTTCTCTTCTTAACAAATTCAAAATCTTTTACTTCTCTACTACTTCTCAACATCACTAATTAATATACAGAATATTCTGCAGACATAAACAGCTCCATTCCATTCACGACACTTAATTTTAATCAACAACTCTGCACCCACATCTATATTTCCACCGACTTCTCTCATTGAATCACCAGTAACAGCAATGAATAGCCTTGGAGATATAGGTACCTCAATTTGACTTCAGACTTCTCATTCTCATGTCTAGGTATCCACAGTTTTCATGGCAAAACTTCCAATTGCAATCAACAACTACTTTCTCCACATAGCACACAAATTTCTTAGAATAGTTTGATAAGTTTTACTTCTCTTTACTTTGAAAACCTTTATTTATCTCTAAAAATTAAAATATAAAAAAACAGTGTATATAAACCATATTCCTCAGTCAAAATCTTATTACCTACCTCGTTAACCTTGTATGTTCTTAGTAACTGGGACCTTCAGCTCTGTCGTCTTTTCCTTCATGCAAAGGGGAAGTTTTCTTCCTACCCATTCCTTTAGTACCTCCCCCTCAATTAAACACGGTTTCAGTAACCTGGTCAGTCCCTTGATGATATTAATAAAAAATTCTACAGCATCATACTTGTAGTCGTATGAACTCCAGGCGACTTATTATTCTTCACCTTAATTGAGGTTCTTAAGCCCTAAGCAATCTCAAACTAATATTAACCCTTCGGGTTTACGTCATTATATATCTCTTTCCAATTTTCCGTAGTATTTTACTAAACTCAATAGGTACGCTTAGAAATCTTTTAAAGATACTATCTCTCCATTGGCATTTGTAGACATCAACATTTTTTCCTAAAAGAAAAAATGACTACAGATTCACAGCCTACCAATGCATTTTTTACTGCTTCACGAAGCACTTGTTCATTCTAGCCAGGCAAGAAGCATTACTAATGTCGATTGTAAAAATGAGATACATCATGTACTAAATTTGTTTATAAAAGAGATTGAGCTTCTTGTGAAACTGATGAAGAAAAGTGTTACATTAAGATTTACATTGATAATGTCAAGACTACCTGATCTCGATAGAAATACAAATAAATATCGCATATAAAAAGTAAACTTAAAACTTATACAAAGTAATTTCGACTAATATAATGTCAGACTTTATAGCAGACTAGTTCCCTTGCACTGAAGACAGAGACTACATCCTTTATTATTATTATCATTATTATTATTTTTTATTTGCTCTATCACAGTCCTCCAATTCGACTAGGTGGTATTTATAGTGTGGGGTTCCGGGTTGCATCCTGCCTCCTTAGGAGTCCATCACTTTTCTTACTATGTGCGCCGTTTCTAGGATCACACTCTTCTGCATGAGTCCTGGAGCTACTTCAGCCTCTAGTTTTTCTAGATTCCTTTTCAGGGATCTTGGGATCGTGCCTAGTGCTCATATGATTATGGGTACGATTTCCACTGGCATATCCCATTTCCTTCTTATTTCTATTTTCAGATCATGATACTTATCCATTTTTTCCCTCTCTTTCTCCTTCAACTCTGGTGTCCCCAGCATGGTATTGGGACATCAATGAGTGATACTTTCTTCTTGACTTTGTTAATCAACGTCACGTCTGGTCTATTTGCACGTATCACCCTATCCGTTCTGATACCATAGTCCCAGAGGATCTTTGCCTGATCGTTTTCTATCACTCCCTCAGGTTGGTGCTCGTACCACTTATTACTGCAAGGTAGCTGATGTTTCTTGCACAGGCTCCAGTGGAGGGCTTTTGCCACTGAATCATGCCTCTTTTTGTACTGGTTCTGTGCAAATGCCGGGCATTCGCTTGCTATGTGGTTTATGGTTTCATTATGCGTGTTGCACTTCCTACATATGGGAGAGATGTTATTTCCGTCTATCATTCTCTGAACATATCTGGTTCTTAGGGCCGGATCTTGTGCCGCTGTTATCATTCCTTCAGTTTCTTTCTTTAGTTCTCCCCTCTGTATCCATTGCCATGTGTCATTGCTGGCTAGTTCTTTAGTCTGTCTCATGTATTGTCCGTGCATTGGTTTGTTGTGCCAGTCCTCTGTTCTGTTTGTCATTCTCCTGTCTCTATATATTTATGGGTCTTCGTCTACTTTTATTAGTCCTTCTTCCCAAGCACTCTTTAGCCACTCATCTTCACTGGTTTTCAGATATTGCCCCAGTGCTCTGTTCTCGATGTTGACACAGTCCTCTATACTTAGTAGCCCTCTCCCTCCTTCCTTTCGTGTTATGTATAGTCTGTCCGTATTTGATCTTGGGTGTAGTGTTTTGTGTATTGTCATATGTTTCCTGGTTTTCTGATCTATGCTGCGGAGTTCTGCCTTTGTCCAGTCCACTATTCCTGCGCTGTATCTGATAACTGGCACTGCCCATGTGTTAATGGCTTTTATCATATTTCCGGCATTATTATTATTATTATTATTATTATTATTATTATTATTATTATTATTATTATTATTATAAGTGCAAATCATTATTATTATATGCGCAAATCAAAAGGCAACCTTTTAAATTTAATCAAACAACTGTGAAGCTTTGCAAACGCGCATATATCATTTATAACCTTCTTATCATTTATAACGAGATATGCAAACGCGCATATATCATTTATAACGAGATCGAGGACTGCAGTTTCTGGTACAAGTGACAATTTTACTTTAGAAAAAACAAAAAACTAAATTCAACGTTGAAAATACTCCAGAATACGGTCCCAAAGAACACGAAACATTAAAAAAATTAAATAGTAAATACTAATAGAGGGTGAAAAAAAACCATTCTCAAGGAGCGAGCGATATATAGTACTTCATCTCGAAGGAAATTTGTCTGGGATATCAAAGAGGAAGGCAGAGCCGATTGCAGAGGGGGAGGCAACGAGTTTTTCGGAAAAGGACCGGGAGTGGGCGGGACGAAAGAAGCACAATTTCCACCAAACTAGGTAAACATAAAAAAAAGACGTACTACCTGGAAAAGAATACTGTGGAGGTAAGAAGAAACTGTCACTAAATGGCACCAAAGGGGGTGCGGGTGGGAAGGGCTTCCCTTAAGCTGGGCTGGTTATGCCCATAGACTTATTAACTAAATAAACTACACAGGTTCATCATACCTCATTTCAGTATACATATGACTTACCATTTGGAAAAGAACACTGGGAGGTAAGACATCACTGGCACCAAAGGGGGTAGTGGTGGGAGGAGGGTGACATGTAAAAATAACCAAAAACGACAGATGTGTCAAATCTATAGTTATCGAGGTCACTCAGATGAATAATGACACTCCTGATTCCTTTAAGTCCAAGTTCAGCCTCAATAGAAATGGGGGTAAGAAGAGGTGATATATAAAATGTCAAAAATGCTGGGCAATGTAATTGAAGCAACTATCTTAACAGGAGAGAGAGAGAGAGAGAGAGAGAGAGAGAGAGAGAGAGAGAAGAGTTCATCAGAAGCCATTCAGAGTTTTCCTGAGCAGTGTCAGTTTGGTCAGCAAGTATGTGTGTGTATACACACACACACACACACACACACACACAACACACACACATATATATATATATATATAAATTTGAAAGTAGTAATTAAGAATGGATTTAAGTATGAGGGACACGGAAGTCACATCACTCTTGAAATGCTTCCATGGCATTCAGGGAGAAAGAAGAAGGGTCCTGATTAAAAGAGGAATTGTTTTTGGTATGAAACAGTTAGTATAAGGCGATTAACGCATTATATAGTTTGTTAATGAACACGATCAAGAGGAAATGTTATTTTGCAAAGAATTGAGAACTATAACTCAAGTCTTTATTGTTCCAAGGGTATAATGAATGATGAAAATAGTCTAAAGACAATACAATGTATATGTTTAATCTAAATAACAAAACCTCCATGGAATTTGAAGCCATATATATATATATATATATATATATATATATATATATATATATATATATATATATATATATATATATACATATATATATATATATATATATATATATATATATATATATATATATGTGTGTTGTGTGTGTGTGTGTGTGTGTGTGTGTGTGTGTGTTTTAATCGTTATCCGAAGAAAAAGGTCTTAAAAATGTTCAGAAATTAAAAGTTTTGTTTAAAATCGAATTAAGAAAATAAACGGAGTAGCCCAGACGATGCTTGTCTAAACCGTCATGTATAACATTCACTTGTCTCGAAATAAGGCAACTTTATGAACTGATTTCTACTTCAAAGGGAAATCGTCATCGCGTCTGGAGTCCTCACTGGTCCCCAAGGCCAGACGATCTGAAATAACTCCTACCTACGCGGCAAAACCATATCCCGCTCTTAGTAATGAATGCTGGCCTCAATAACATGGTGAATTGATAATTCCGAATCCAGCGAGGAAAATATAATTTCATTCGAATCATTGGAGAAGAAATGTAAGGTTCAACGCCAAAATTTTATTTCAATGGGACAGAATCCAAATTTTAATATAACATATATTGCAAGGGAAACTGAATGTAAGAGGAGACGAGAAACTAAGATAAGAATTCTAGTTTTAAACACGTATATAAATATATATCTATATATATATATATATTATATATATATATATATAATATATATCTATATATCTATATATATATATATATATATATATATATATATATATATATATATATATATATATATATATATTATATATATATATATATATATATATATATATATATATATATATATTATATAATATATATATATATATATATATATATATATAGTGTAACACGAGTTTAAGCAAATATTTCGTGAAATGAAAGAAAAGGTCATTCTAAGCAGAAAATGTTCTATGAACATATGCATTTTAAGGCTTCGTTTATCTGTAATCGGCCAGTATGGCGTACGCTATGTCTGAGTAGTTAGGGATATTGTGTTGGGGGAGGGGGGATGATGTTGATGAAGTGCACTGATTGGGCAACTGTATTGCTGGTCTTTATTTAGGACTATTTTCTTGCAGGTTTGTGAAAATGTAACATTCGTTCCCCTCAATTAGTAAATCACCTGTGAACAAGCCTCACTGTAATCTAAACCAATTTTAATGATTAGCTTTACATCTCAAGAAAGTAGTGTATATGTCCCGGAAATGTTGAATCAGGAGTCAGGACTAGGCCTATGCTGAATGAGGGATAATGACAGTAATCATGATGACGAGGGAATGTAAGTAGCGAGGTTACTGCACTTTGAACAAAGTCAGCTTTGCTACCTTTTTTCGATTACTGCATGAATATAATACGTACTACCTTTTTCAGGAAAGATTGAAGGAGGTGAATTTTCCATAAAGTTTCCATTGTTTTTCGTCTGACAGAAACGAAAGCACTTTCTTAAGCGTGTTTTTCCCTTCGAGTGGTGTATGATGAATACTTTTGATGCAGAACGAGGGAACTTTTGAAAATACGTTTTAAATCTTTGATCAGTGCTTAATGAATAGGCTTATCTTTGATGGAGAGGAGCTTCCATTCAGCTTACTTTTCTTTCCTCTACTGCATTCCAGTGAATACCATTGACGGAAAGGGAGAAAGTTTCAATGGTACTTAAATTTTTCCCTTTGTTCAGAATCTAAAGAATACATCTGATTTGGAAGTATTTTATTCACATCGACCTAATCGCCGATTTCCTTTTTTTCATAACAGTGGAGTTTATTGTTGCTAAACCCATAAATAAACATCATATCAGCATATTCCACATTATTGGAACGGTAAGGCATTGTCTCCAGTTTCTTGCTCACAAAATGAATAAGGAATCTGACACTTGTGCTAACCCAAACACACTCTTGCTTGAAAAGTGGGGCTGTGAGTAAACAGTGAAGCGATCAGCTCGTTCCAGTCCCCCTCCCAATAGCTGTGCGTACTCCGACATCCATGGCGCCCTATCTTACTTGGCCATTTTAGTGATATGGGATATGTCAGTGGAAATTGTACCCATGATCATAGGAACACTAGGCACTATTTCAAGATCCCTGAAAAGGAATCTGGAAAAACTAGAGGCTGAAGTAGCTTCAGGACTCATGCAGAAGAGTGTGCTCCTAGATGGACATCTAAGGAGGCAGGATGCAACCCGGAACCCCACACGATGAATACCACCCAGTCGAATTGGAGGGCTGTGATAGCGACCCCCCCCCCCCCCCCCCCCACTTTCCTCAAAAAATAATAATAATAATTCTGAACATAAGTTGTTGGGTTCAAAAATATAAAAAAACGAATAACGCATATTACCTTCCATTAAAGGACAAAATTATACGAACTGATCAACAGAGAAAATTAAATAATCAAGTTTATAAAAAACGCTGAGTGAATAATAGTCGCATAAATAAAAACCAAGCGAATCTTCGAATAATTGATCAAAGTAATAAATAAATGAGAGATTACTATAAGTGAACAGGAATTTAATACCGAAACTTAACAAAAAGTATATATAAACATTGCATCGTAAACTAACGATAATATTTATATTATTTTTCTTAATCCAGTAAATGAAGATATTACAAAAGACAATTCATCAGTTTCCATAATACGCCATGGCGAAGCAATAAGTATCAGAGCATCGTAACAATATTCAGAAATAGGAACTGCTTCAGTGCTGTGTGTAGTGAAGAATATCATACATCCACATGTATGATATATGATGTAGGTAAGACCTTGTGAGTTATATATGCATAT
Source organism: Macrobrachium nipponense (assembly GCF_015104395.2). Taxonomy (NCBI): domain Eukaryota; kingdom Metazoa; phylum Arthropoda; class Malacostraca; order Decapoda; family Palaemonidae; genus Macrobrachium; species Macrobrachium nipponense. The sequence goes on along the minus strand of NC_087201.1, from coordinate 18,891,619 downwards.
TGCGAAAGATCTCATTTACGTTAACCCTACAACGTTCACAGGTCATCAAGGCTTTCGGCACTTTCAAAATTTATTTGCTTAATTAAGTTCACTTCATCATACACTGCGCATTTCTCTCTCTCTCTCTCTCTCTCTCTCTCTCTCTCTCTCTCTCTCTCTCTCTCTTCGGTCACAACTTCCATTTTCTCATTTTGGCAATTAACTTAACATCTATATTTTTCTCAGTGTTCGTGCGGAAAGATTCCTCTCTCTCTCTCTCTCTCTCTCTCTCTCTCTCTCTCTCTCAGGTGGTTAAGTAGTGCCAGATTTTTAAAACTATGGGTTGAGAGAGAGAGAGAGAGAGGAAAGGACGGGGGAAAAAATGTGGGTTATAAGCTCTTCATCGTAATGCTAGATTATCCTCACTGTCGAACTATTTTCTCTCTCTCTCTCTCTCTCTCTCTCTCTCTCTCTTGATGGTTACAGTGCATGACCACCATGATGAGACTTCAAACCTTACGTAGACACGTACCACAAAACTGCAAAACAAAAGCCTCGTACAGGTATTACGAGCCAGCTCATGATCTTACAACGTATTCAGAAACCGCTTAGCAAATGTTTCAGGAAATAGCACATTTTATGTATCCATTTTTATGTCTGTTTGAGAGCCATGAATTTTGGCTTAATCGCATGTCCGGCGTTTTAGGCTTTAAGCTGTTCGTCGATGTTGATAGCTAGGGTTCTCCTTTCTATAACCATGAAAAATTATTTACTATAGGCGATATGAAACTAATCTTGCCAACTTTTATGTGGTGTATAGTTAATTTACATGGCACATACAAACATTTCTAACTACAAAAGCTTTAAAGTGTGATCTAGAATTGTTTATGTGATTACTTTTGCGAGGTCACATGAAGGGGATTGGTTTCCCGAAAAAAAAGCAAAAGCAACATAAAAAAAAAAAAATATATGTATATGTATATATATATATATATATATATATATATATATATATATATATATATATATATATATATATAAATCTGAATAAAAGCCCAGAGACTGCCATTGCAACAATATTGCGCTTGTTCGCAAACACGGTGAAAGTAAAAATAGCATGAATTCCTGAACAATGATCACACAACGAACAAAGGCTGCCAACATTGCCCTTATGAAAGATATGAAAGAACTCTCTGTTTCCTACAGATTCTTCGCTCCTGTTCCCAGGATCCGTGTTTGCATACAAACGTCAACTGAGGCCCAGACAAGAGCTTGGGGCAAATGAAGCCAAATCCCTACAGACTACTGAGCCGATGGGATTGGAAAAGGTATATATTGAACACAAATAAAAAGAATTGCATAATCCGAATCTATTCACCTTTTTGGGTTAGTAGAAGTTCCTCGTCGGATGAGGCGGTTAACGTGCTCGACTACCGATCTCAGGGGCCGGGTTCGATTCCCTGCTGTGACAACGTAGAATCAAGAGGAATTTATTTCTTTAGTACAAAGTACAAAATTTCATACAGTAGCACGATGCTTTCAGAAAATGCAGCTCTCCATCACGAATATGACTGGCAGTGATGAGAGAAATTGTTATAAAATACAGTATGCAATTTGAAACCTTTCTTAAGGGAAGACGTTATTTTTTGGAGAAGTAATGACTGGGAGGTAAGTGTTAAACCACGGTTGTTGCACTTCAATGGGAAGACAGAATTACCTCCACCATGAAATAACTCCGAATTCGGGCGCTGACAAATTTTTACCTCCAATCGAATCAAGAAGCGTCTTCAAATCACCACTAAAAATCGCGTCGATCGGAAAATCGCGTCGATCGGAAGATCTGGCCATACTTTAATTCATAAAATTCACAATCTATAGGTCTGGATTCAGATCAGGCGGAGAAAGGGCGAAGCTTCCGCTGCCTTGTAGAAAGAGGGGAACTTTTCTCATTACTATCCATTCATCTGTTTGTTTATCTGACAGCGAAGTGAAACGATCGTCTAGGATGTTTTAATGGACAGGTACTTACCCTATTGACAAAACTTTGCTTCATAAACTTTGGATTTCGCGAGAACTGTAGACGGAATTCTTGAAAAAAAGAAATAAAAGAGAAACAATTGAAAGGAAAGCAATTATATATATTATATATATATATATATATATATATATATATATATATATATATATATATATATATATATATATATATATATATATACATATATATCTATATATATATATATATATATATATATATATATATATATATATATATATATACATATATACATAATATATATATATATATATATATATATATATATATATATATATATATATCTATATCTATATATATATATGATATGTGTGTGTGTCACAAGCAGATAGCAAAACCAGGGATTTCGCGGACTGCCGGAAATTTCATGCAGATAGCAAAATCCATTTAGGAACATTTGGTCTACCCAGGGGCTAGTGATAAAGACGGCGAAATCAATTTACCCCCAGGGACTAGTAGATACTAAACTTCGCGAAACAGTGTATAGGTGAGTCAGTTTCGTCGTGTTTAGTACTAGCCCCTGGGGGTTCAAATGTCTGCCTGTAATAGGTAAAATTACAGGCAGATATTGTGAAAACGAGAATGAAAGCCTGAACAGATTTGGTCATTACCAACAATACCAAATAAAATATATAATCTTAGCTGAATTAAGCAATAATATCCAAGCGTCAGAATAAACAGAAATGTCTTCAGTATGATGTTTTGTCTCTGAAACTCACTATGACCGGGTTCTGTTAATTAAACTCTGAAGAATGTCGTCACCTAGGTGTGTCTTCTACTTGACTGGCAGGCGAGATACACCGCTATCTCAGATTGCCAATAACTGTGCCGTAACCTAAACCGGACATTAAGGCTGTTTTTTACTTTCCTGTTTTTATGAGAAGTCTGATCACGAAAAAGCACGTCCCATTCGTTCTACGGATACGGCCGCAGTAAAGATTCTCCAGGTACAGCAAAAATCCTAAACCCTTTCATGTCTTGCAGACACTATTTTCCAGATGTCCTCCAGAGGGATCTTTCCCAGATAGTGAACCCCCAGGGTTTTGAATCCAGTATGTATCCACCTTTGCGGCGTGTTTAGTACAGGGTGGTCCGAAAGTCTTGTTACCCCTGCCAAAATATACCAACAATAGAGGTACAGGTAATGCAATAATACAAAATATATATCCTGAGAGAAGATGCGCTGGATTAAGTTGATTTGCTTTCATTGTTACAGTTACACATCGAGACGGTCTGTATGAATACCATCATTTTCGTGGCACTAAATGATGCTGCGCCATGTTCTGTGTGATATTCGAGGAAGCTGTGCTTGGTAATTGTCACAAATGCTGCCCAAACAGCGTCCTTCAACTGTTGGGTATTTTGGTATTGTGCATGTGAAACTTTCTCTTTGGTAGGGGTAACAAGACTTTCGGACCACCCTGTGCAAGCCCGTGGGGGATTAAAGGAAGAGCATAAACAAAAGACTGTCAATGATATGAAGATAATGACCCCTTAGAAATGTTAGTCCTATGTTACGACCCCCGGAAACCGTTAGGGGTCATTATTTAAGAAAGATCGCTTTCCGAGTCAATAACTGCAAAAACCTTCGCCATTATATCCTAATGACTTGTTTTATTTCTAAAGAACACTTTCTTTTTTTCACACTATCTGTGATTCCAAGGTCTAATAAACTGAAAATGTTTTTTTTTCTCTCTCTCGCCTATAAACATTTGGTTCTCGTGAAATATACGATCTTATCTTTGACTTTCTAGAGCGCAGAGAATGTCATCTAAGTAGTAAATTAAATATCTTATTCCTATCACGCTTATAGGCAGATTTGTTTCCTAATATGAAATTTAATGCACATACAAACTTAAGTTTCTGGAACGGCGTTTATAGTACTTGACCCCTCTCCTTCCAGTCCTCCCTCCTGGTTACCAGTAACTGCTCTTCAGTGTCTTCTTTCTGAAGTATCGTAAATGGCCCGTTACTATCCACGTCTCCTCCATAGGCTTGTGTCTATCATAGGAAAACTGCCAAGGTCTTCCGTTATAGATCTCGAGAGGCCCTCTTGAGGCGTGTATGAATCTAGTCATTGTGTGTTGGAAAGGTGTAATTCCTGTCAGAGGTGATTAGAGGGCGTGATGGTTCAGGGTATTTCCTGCGATGTGGATGTTCGAGGTCATAGAGCGACTGAGTCATGTACTTGGACATATCGCATGCTAAGCGTGTCGACGTTAGCACGTAATAGACTGTTTATGACTGCCGTGTATTTGGCGCATAGTTCAGCATACGAGAATATGTCTGGGGATGAGCCAGTTCTGGTGGTCATTATAAGCCGTTCGGCTTAAGATCATCAACCTCAGTCACATCTGTTTTGATATGAAATGCTTGATGGACGAAGACCACAAATGCAAATATCACACGCTGGCATTGAACTTGAACTAGTGTTTGACTGACGAATATCAACAGCATGGTTTTACACACTGAATGTAGCCTACCATCCAGAGGAAGGAGCGAAAATATATAATCTTTTCACAATACCCACGACGTTTGTAAATAGTAGATGTTTTGAAAGGTCTTTGGTTGAGCTCTGATCGCGGAACGGCCAGAGATAGCAGTTGCCAGTACGATGAAGCGCTATTGCAATAGACATCTGCGTCATTTCCTTACATGTGTGAGCACAAAACAATCATTATTTCTGGCGTAATATATATTATACGCTTAATATTTACAGAGATCGATACAATTATTATAGCAGTTCGTCTCCATCCTATATATGGAAATACGTATATCGGGCACAATTTTTCTATTCTTTTATTCTTATTTTCATTTACTTATTTATTTATTTATTTATTTATTTATTTATTTATTTATTTATAGTAAACTGCGGTTTGTACATATTTATACAAATATGACTCCCCGTCAGAATAGGTGGCAGTAGAAGGTGACCTCATTTTGTTGTATGTTTTCATGTTTAGGTTTACAAGTATAAATGGACGTTGCTGAATGTATATCGGACCATATACGTACATCAATTACACGAAAAACTTTATATATGGCTTGTTATGGTACGCATCTACTATGTATCACTGAGAGCTGGAAAAGTGAATAATCGTAAAAAAATAAAAAGCAACACATAACAGCATAATGATTTACATCAGCGATTTACTTATGCACCATTTCAATGGAGAATGGCTACGTGAGCAACACATATTCGCCCCGCTATATCATAAATACCGAGCAGAAGACCACGTTCCCATACTTGGCGTTGTGGGCAGAAGAATTATAATTCCCCTGGAGCCTGGTTGGGAAAATTTGTGAGACGCCTCTAATTGACCTATAAATTTTACCTTTTTAACAAATGAAGGCAGAATTTGTCGGGTGGAGTGAAAAAAAAAAAAAAACGTTAATTGGGATGGAAAATGTTTCTTGATGGATTCATGAATTTCATTTATTTATTTTTTTTTTTTTTGTTTTTTTTTTTTTTTGTACTTTGTTCAAAATAGTAGTTCTTCCTGATGAACATGTGTTGTTTAATACTATGATATTTATGGAGCTTACAATCTGACATATTCATATTCATGAAACGGGCGCACGAATTTCTTGTTACTGATATAAAAGGTATTTGACTGTGGGGAAGTTTCTCATTTGTTTTTCAAATGAAACATTTGAAAGTTATCAAAAAGCAAATGATGCAAACATGTTTATAAATAATAGCACATATGATCCGAGTGTCCACATATACTCGAATATAGGCAACCATCTTATCATAATTACCAACATCCACGTTTTTACACTGGGTTTTTTCGTGGCGAGGTTAGACAGCAGATGCGTTCTTCCAAGCTCTTCGATCTTCGTACACTTTCCACCTGAATTTACTGGACCCTCCATATCGATCACTTCTTCACACGAACTTGTGTTCTCCTATCTCATAAGTGGCCAAACCATATGGAACTTTTTCTAGCCTCTGAATATCTGGAACATCACGCGGCAAAACTCGAAAAGGACAAGGAAAAAACGAGTACGCTGCATTTTGCCTTCAAATGTTTGGAATATGCAAACTCCCGTTATTTTCTTCCAGCTATTGGGGATGATTTTATATTTGTATAATCGTTCCTCAATGTATGGCTCTGGAGGTATCTTGCTCGTTAAAAAAAAAATAATAAAATGACTGATGAGGAACTTATGTTAAAATATTGGAAAATCCCAATTTTCTTGGGATTGTCTAATTTCTTTTTTAGGAGGGAGGTTTTTTATCATGTCCCACGCGCGTATTTATAGTTCCAAACAAGCTTCATGATATAAAAAAAAGTAGCTATGCAACAAAGAGCACTTGACAAAAAAGGTTCGCCGTAAATAAGTTCATTCAAGTAGATGGTCCAAGCTTTCCAACCTGTATGGAATAAATGGCATTGTTCAGCTTGATTAAAATCAACTTGGCAAAAGCATTTCCGTATATTCTTAACCTGGAGAAGCAGAGAATCGGGGTGGGGGGGGGGGGGGGGCGAGCTGAGGACAGATCGCAAAGCATTTTGCCTCTGGAAAACGTTAGGTAGGTCACGGAGTGAGAAGATGAAGCGCAAAGCAGGCGGAATTACTCACAATAGAAAATGAAATTACGCTAACACTGAGAGAGATGTCATTCAACAAACAGGCTGCAGTATGTCGCGAAGCTATTAGCTTAAACGATACTTTGATCTTTATTAGAACTTTACAGCTTTAAGTGTTGGCGACTCTCCTACAACAGACAGTTTTCAAAGAATTGTTTTCTTATTTCTTCGAAACATGTGAGCAGGCTCATATGAGAGGATAAAAGCATTCAGGGTACGAAACTAAAATGAAAATTAATAACAGTGAAGTATTTTTTATTTTTTAAGTTTAATCACTTAGTCCCCTTCCCCATAAATATATAATTTATTTAAATGTAATTTAAACGATAAAAATAGGTCTGTGGTTTTCGGTCTTTTCACTAATTTTTTTCTTTTTGTTAAACCAAAAACCAATAATAATCTGCTATGAGACACAACACTAGAGACGGAGCCCCCACCTTGTTCAGAAAAGAAACAAGACCAGGAAAGTCCGACTGTTGTTTTAAGGGTAACTTTTTACTACTTGGATGATTTTACTGTCACAATATGGGAGTAACTGTTACATGAAATCATAAAATTGGCATCAGTGCCGTACGTTATGAATATCAGTTTTTTTTTTTTTTTTTTTTAATTTTTTTTTTTTGAAGAAGCATGAACTACAACAACAACCATATTCTACAGAGAGAGAGAGAGAGAGAGAGAGAGAGAGAGAGAGAGAATGATCTTTTCAGCCCTTCTCCGATATCTGACGGTATTCCATTTGGTCAAAGCTGTTACAACACTGCGTATTCGAAGTTCTCCTCTCCAAGATATGCCATTTCTAAGAATAAGCAGTTCTACCTGGATTTGCAAGCGGAATAGAATTCTCTGTTTCATTTGGCACCTATAGATAGTATAATCGTATTTACTGGATTCTTACTAAATGCGGTACTTGCCTTTCCTTTTTTTTGCTCCATTTTAGTTTGTCAGTCCGCCATCAGATCTTAAAATTACTGAGACTAGAGGGCTGCAAATTGTATGCTGATAACCACCCTCCAATCACCAAACATACCAAATTACAAACCCTGTAGCCTCAGTATATTTCCTTTTATTTTCAGGTTATAGCCAACAATGATCTTACGTCTGGCACCCCTAGAGTTGCAAACAACGCAGGCCACCACAGGACAGAGGCTGAATGTTTCTTGAGCAGCGGCCGAGAGCATCATGGGCCGTGGCCGAGAGTTCCATTCAGCATTATACGCTGTGCAGAAAACTCGATTGTTCAGAAGAAACTTCGGAGCATTTTTCTCTCCTTTATTTATTTATTTATTCGACGGCAATCTGTATTTATATTTAATTCATACATCACAACGTTTTCGTTCTACGTTTAGGTGAGAGCACATTTCGAGTTAGAAGTTTAAATTTGAAGTTCACTTGACTTTTATGTTTTGTTCCTTGTCCAATTTACAAAAGGTTTTCGTGAGCAGAGTTCAGCTGCATCGCTCTTTTCCAGTTTCTTTTTTGTCTATCTTGCACGCAGTACTTTCAAGTTTATACACGTGCGTAAATTTTACGGAATGTAAATTAAAATTATTGCAATAAATAGTTTTATGATGTAGAGTTATATCCAACAGCTGAAGAAAGAACAGGGTGCTGCAAATGATGTTTACACTCATTCTAACTCAATTACATGTAAGCCTTGATATCCCCTAAACGAAAACTGTTCAGGTGAGAGTGGGTCTCGCAATGAATTTACAATTTAGGGGGTCTGTGCACTCAAAAACCTACAGTACTGGAACAGTAGCAACTGGTTTCTGATGGGTCTGCGGAACAGTATAATGGCGTCTGGTTCAAAATCTGGATTTAGAAAATAGGTCATGCATAAGGCGAATCACTCCAGAAAATGAAGTTTTTGGGACCCTGGTTTTCTAAAGCTTATCTAATCATACGAGTACAGTGCTCCGCTGGAAGGAGTGCGTAAACAAACATCTCTCATCTTTTCGTTTGTTGGATTTGTTAAATGGTTGAGATGCATCGTCTACCAGGACGTAACTTCATTAGAAGCCAAAAAAATATTGTATTTGTTTTTTGGCACTTCATGTTTCAACGATGTGGAGATTTAAAGGTTACGGTCGGGTATTGTCCTCTTCCCTCGATTTAAATGGAAATATGGTTGGCAGAGGGAGCAGACGTTGCAGTAAACTTAAACAACAACAATAAAGAGAAAGCCACTGACGTTTACTCAAATGAACGTTGCAGTGGCAGTGAGAGCGGTGGTAGAAGCAGAGGTAGCTGAAACGCGTCAACAAATAGGGAGAACAAATAGGGAGAATTGCTAATGGAAGTTCTCCGAATCCAGTGTGAAAGCAAAAAATGGCCATATGTTGAACATTCATTGGATGCCATTACTGAGTGTATACCTCCAAGTAGGCAGCGAGGAAGTTACCAGCTCCAGCGATGATTCGAGTAACTTGTGGTAGACAACGAAACAAAAGTGTATCTGGGAATAACGATGGAATACAACCAGATGAGAAAAGGTGAATGGACAGTCGAAATGAGGAAAGGAAGATCAAGAACAGACGAACATCTCCTTTTACAAATAGTAGGTTCCTCGTTGTACGAGTAGTTTTCGCGCTCGCCTACCAGTCCGGTGGTCGAAGTTCGATTCTCGGCTCTGCCAACGCGGAATCAGAGGAATTTATTTCTGGTGATAGAAATTCATTTCTCGATATAATGTGGTTGGGATTCCACAATAAACTGTAGGCCCCGTTGCTAGGTAACCAGTTGGTTCCTAGCCACGTAATAATATCTAATCCTTCGGGACAGCCATAGGAGATCTGTTATTAGCTCAGTGGTCTGGTTAAACTAAGATATACTTAACTTTTACAAATAGTTGTTCCTAGCATATTGGGGATATGCTCGAGTGTATTTAAGTAAATTTGTACAAATTCATTTTATGCAAAAAGGAGAAAACTAGTTATTTCAGCATTCAGTATTAATGGGGAAAATGAACAACGAAGTAAAAGAATTCATATCAATGTTTTATCATCATAGACTGGATGAAATAATGTTATAAGAAACACAACATTAAAAACCTCTGATATCTTAAATATGGAAATATAATGATATATATATATATATATATATATATATTATATATATATATATATATATATATATATATATATATATATATATATATATATATATATATGTATATATATATATGTGTCCATGAAATTTCGAATTATAAATGGTTGGTCACCTCTCACAATTATCACCCTAGATAAAGTGGATTACTCTAGATTAGTCTGAGAGCGCGTACTGTTGAGCAAATAGCGGCAGGGAATGGGAATGGAGGAATTCCTTGATAACGCCTGTAATTTCATTTAAGGGATCATGAAGATAATAATAATAAATAATAATAATAATAATAATAATAATAATAATAATAATAATAATAATAATATTAATAATAGAAAAGTCTTTGAGTCCCTGAAAATTCCGAGGGATTTGAGCGGAAGGGATAATAGTCATTGTCTAAGATATTCGGAGACGTAGATGTTTATATATATATATATATATATATATATATATATATAGGTATATATATATATATATATATATATATATATATATAGATATATATATATATATATATATTATATATATATATAATATATCCTATAATAATATAATATATAATATATATAGTAACATATATATATATATATATATATATAATATATATATATTTATGTATATATATATATATCTATATATATATATATATATATATATATATATATATATCATATATATATATATATATACGGAGTACCCCCTAGTTAGTTAGTTATTTTTATTGACAAGATATACAAAATATAAGTACAAACTTGTCCCAAAAAAGATATACAAAAAAATACAGAGTAGATAGCTATCTCTTCTTTTTTCTGTAAGTACAAGGCCCATAATGACCAAAAAAAATACAAACATCAAGTACACATTACATCAGCAACATAATATCATACACGAAAAAGTAAAGAAAAAAAAAAACATATCCACCTATAAACCTTGGCTTATTTATTGTTAAGTCTCAAACACAACGCTTGCAAAAGAGAGAAAAAACCTACTTGAGAAAAAAAACATAAAACAGAAAGACAAAGACGCATATTATTTCTAACTAAGAAGAACTTCATAAACATATGCACACAAATCAGTAATATAATTACTTTCATTTAATAAAGTATTCAAAGACTCGTAACTTAAGTTTGGATATTTTATGTCTACACGCATTGACAGAGGACAATTGATGAGAGCGTGTGACTCGTCCTGAATAGAGCTATTATCACAGGCACACACCCTTAACTCTGGAGGAGTTCGCTCCACCTACCGTTTCTATACAAAGGTTATGGGACATTAACCGTAAGTCGACTGAAAGCTACGCGAATGTAATCAGCGAACATATAATTTATTGGTATATAATCTATGAACTTCCAAGTTGGGATTCAGTTTGCTTCTGTAAGTAAACATATTAGTTGCTGAAGTTGGTCTATTTCTAATGATGATACGATGTCGTCTAGTGGGTCAATTTGGTCATTAAAGGTTAGGGAATTTTGAATAAATCTGTACCCAGGGGAATCTGCATCCCTACACATTCCATATACAATATGAAAAGGCTCATCCATATCAGGGTCAGACAACTTTGACATAAGAAAACGTTTCCGTTTTTGGCCACAATGAATTTCGCTGGGGTATCCCAGACTCAACCAAACCAATAAAACTGTACAGGTATTTACCCTCACATCTAGCAAACTTTTGACTAAGTGATTGTAATTACTTATTTGTTTTTGTAATACATTTGTTAACCATGTTTCTGACCCATAAAACAAGGATGAAGTCGCCGCGCTGTTCAAAAACTTTCTTCTTAAAATAGAATGGCATCTTGTATTCGTGTTACAAAATATTGAGAACTTGTTTAAGGTTGATTGTCAGTTAGGCTGATGTAAAGAGAGGCAAGTTTTCAACTTCCCGTCATCTGTGAACCAAGTTCCCAGAATAGAGATAATGGTCACAGTAACTCACAGTTTGACCTTGAGCTGTTATTGGCAACTGGTCACCTACATTCTTGTTTATCACGAAAAAATTTGCTCTTCTTACCATTAAGCTGCATGCCATATTCATTACAGTAGTTCATCATAATGTCAAATTTTTTAATACACATTTCTCGAGAAGTGGCAACAATCACTGTGTCATCCATCAACAAAAGCACATGTAAACTACCCAAAAAACCATCGACTGGAATTGCATCTTTTAACATCCTAACCATTTTATCCATATAAATGACAAACAGTAAACAACTAGTGGGGGCTCCCTGCGAACACCGACAGAGCTTTCGATCACAGCTGTTCTTAAAACATTTTTAGTGTTACTGTACATCTCTTGAATTGCAGACAACATTCTTTTCCCACATCCTAGTTCCTTCAAATAACTTATCATTTTCTTCGGGGAACTCGATCATAAGCTTTACTGAAATCTACAAACATTATATACAGTTTTTTTCTTCTTGAAGATAGCCAAATCTATTAACAGTCTTAATGACAATATTTGTTCTATACATCCTCTTTTCCTCTGTGCTCCAGCTTGACACTTATCTATACTGAACCATAATTTCAGTCTATTAATAACAATATGTCATATCTTACCTACAGTATCCATGATACTTATACCTCTATAATTCCCACAATCCATTCTGTTTCCAGATTTAAAAAGTACAACAAGTTACTGTATCCCCATGATAATAAATAATTTAAATTCAAGAACAAAACATTAAACACGGCCAAGAAAACTAGCTTATAGTAATCAAGGCCACCGAAGATAGACATCTTTCTGCGCTCTCGTATAATGCCGTATGAGCCGCGGCTCATAAACTTTTAGGTACGGCCTGGTGATTCCCTGTACAAGTTCTAGATAATGCATTCATATTCTCTAGACCATGCCCTGTACTATAGCGTTGAAAGACGCACGATCAAGTCTAACTGAACCTCAATAAACTATAAACTACTGAGGCTAGAGGGCTGCAATTTGGTATTTTTGATGATTGGAGGGTGGATGATCAATATACCAATTTGCTGCCCTCTAGCCTCTGCAGTTTTATAAGATCTGAGGGCGGACCGAAAAAGTGTCGGTCGACAGACAGCACAAAAGTTTCTTTAACAGAAAACTAGAAATGATGGGAACTGTAACTTTTGTAAAGATCCAGAATAAAAGGTACATGTTTTATTTTTGTAGTAAAGGCACGAAAGTGTTTATCTGATTCAAACGTCAGTTTTATTTATTGAGCTCAGTTTAAACCGAGATGGGGTTAAAGGCTTTAATTCTCGAATATGAATACATAAAACAGAAAAGAGATAAAAACTAAAATTTTATTACTGTATCTGGATCAGTAAAGATAAAACTGGTGAAAAGTGAACTATTGGCTTTTTTTAAGGGTAAACTGAATTAATGCAGATGCTTTTGGAAATATGTTTACAAAACCAAAATAAAAAAAACCATCTGAAACAAACAAAAATCATTGAGATTTATTTTAATATAAAGCAGGATATTGTTAATTAAATATGTTGAAAGTATTTTATAAAAAAAAACTTACAAGTGATTTCACGTTTTTATCATGGAATATTGGCAGCGCAATGTCTAGATTTACTGGGCTACAATCCTGGCAAATTTCTTCCCAGATAAAAAAATATAATAACTTCATAAAGACTAATTCTCGAATGTGAATAGATAAAACAATAGAAAGAAGAAGATAAAAACTGAAATTTTGTTAATGTATCTGGATAAGTAAAGATAAAAACTAAATGAAAGTGGAACTATTGGCTGGTTTTTTAAGGGTAAACTGAATGACCGCAGATGCTTTTGGAAATGTTTACAAACCAAATTAAAAATCATATGAAACAAACGAAATCATTGAGAAGATTTATCTTTGTAATATAAAGCAGGATATCGTTAAGTAAATACTTTGAATGTCTTTTAATAAAAAAAAAATCAAACTTACAAGTGCATGCATTTCACGTTTTTATCGTGGAATATTGGCTGCGTCGTGTCTTAATTTACTGGGCTACAATCCTTGGCCAACTTCTTCCCAGATAAAGAAATATAATAACTTCATTACTCCCGAACTGGCATTATACCCATGGCTTGTCCAAACTCTAATCCCGTGAGCCCATCTTTTATGAATTATCATTCAGGTAGTGTTTTTATAATTGATTTATTATGCCGAAACAATTTAAAATAAATAAAGCAAATGGTAACTGGTGACATTAGGCAGCGGCAGCTGTATCTTGTTTGAATTCATTGGATGCTGGATTTTTGTTTGTCCTTTATAGTTCCGAAAATGTACCTACGCTTCAAAGGAGACTATGGTGCTCATACCATTCCTATTATGCAAACACACACAGGGTCAGCACTTACTGCAAAAGGAAATGTTCCAGAGTGTCATATTCTAATTTGTAATTTAGGCTCGCAGCCAACATGCCAGACGAGAGTTGAACGTACATAATTCAGTTACATATCTACTGACTTATATCGTATAATGTCTCACCGCCTTGAAAGAAATGAATATAAAACTTATTCGTGTGGTAAGTGATCATTCCATAAGTATTATTTTGCTAAAACTATAGGAAAGGTTCCCCTTCATATGAATAGATATCATCTCAAGAGTTTGGAATTTTTAAAACGAGTCTACTGAGACCGTATACTGTCTATAGACCAGCAATAATTCGTCATCTCTTTTCGTTGTGTCTTAGTCATCAAATGGTTCATTCATCATGCATCTATAAGTTTTTTCTTCTGTTGATTCTTATTTCTGAACTAAAATATCTATTCTGATTTTTCATGAAAGCTTAGAGGTTTTGATAGCAACAACTACAACAATGATAAGAATGATAAGAGCAGTAAGAAATTAAAACGACAAATAACTAGACAACCTTTTTTGGAAATTTTGGATCTCCACACTCACCATTTTAGCGCACTTATTCTCCTTAGGGACACTATTTACTACCTTGCATCAGTAATTTTATTTATGACAAGAATATATCTCGGGGTTTCACTAATGTCAGTTATTTATTGATTTGTTTGTAGATCGTATCATCAAACATGCAAATTATACTCTATATTTTAATAGAAATAATTTTTCTGTATTGTTTAACATGCACATTATTTATCTTTGCATTTTCATTCTAATAAATAAACCGAATATTCCCACCTACCCTAAAATTCCTGTATCTTTAACTCAACGCCTAGCACCATTTTCAGACCTTTTTATGTTCTTCCATAGACCTTTCGTGACCCCCCAGCAACAACAACAACAACAACAACAAAGTAGTTTCTGGGCTTACTCACCAAGTCAGTATCAAAGAGTCACAACTTCGCACGACTGAATTGCCCTACTGAACAACAGAGCGATATTCTTATCGTCTCAACCATCACAAATTGGTAAGGAAAGCTTCAATGAAGAGGAACAAGATAGCCAGAAGACGTGGTAATATTGCAGACGTTATTATTTTATCTAAGAATAAAACAGAGGCGCAGCCGAACATTCGGGAATACTACATAGCTTTTCCCATCATCAGGGTCACTTATCTACAGAATGATACATTAAATAAAGTGAAAACAGTAAGATATGTATACTGATTGACTGTATCTAAAAAAAGATATCAAAACAGCTATAAATGACAACACTTTAAAATACATAATATAGCAAAGGGAACATAAAAACCTATGTTACAGGGTCACTTATCTACAGAATGATACGAAAAATAATTAGAAAAAAGGAAGAAAACTATACTGATTTACTGTATCTAAAAATTACCAAAACAGCTATAAATGACAACACTTCAAAATACATAACATAAAATTTAAAAAAGGGAACATAAAAACAAAGTTACCTTCAAATCAAAGCATACAAAAGAGCAATGAATAGGTTACAAGAGATGACGTAAAAAGTAGACACCGTCAAATAAAATCGCTAAGTGGATAGATAATGAGAGAGAGGGAGATAGAAAGAAAACGTGAAGACATTCAAAATAAATATAAAGGTAATGCAGTACAAACTACTGGAGAACCTCTTGTTTTTTCATGTCGTAGTTAAATGACAACTGGGCGAGTTAGAAGACTGCGAAAGAAAGAGAGCGAATGACTTCACTTTCATAAAAATTATGTGATATATATTCATTTAAGTTTTCTGAAAAAGTGAAGGTTTGAATGGGATTTTTATCGTTTTTTGTTACGTCTTAAACATCACAACTTGTCCTTGTTCTTATATGTGTTTATTCTTTCGGTTAAATTTTATTTCGAGTTATGTATCACATGTTCAAGTCACTCAACAGTTTTTAATCATTAATTAAATTCTCCATGACCATTTTATGTCATATCCTTGCTTTTTTCTTCGTACTCTCACGAACAATGCAACATTCTTTTTTTATTTAAAAAGAAATCCTTAATGATCTCCTGCCTAGTGGTGAGGGCATGTTTCTTTACATATCATACCCGTGCTCGTAGCAATTTTGATCAAGTAATAACAGCCAATTATCGACGTGCGTTGTAACCTAGTGGATTCTTGTGATCTTTTATTTCCAGTAAAAACGTTTATCAGTGAGATATTTCGACAGTATAATGTGTTCTTACCGACGCAACATAGCATCGCTATAAGCATGCAAGAAATCCAATACACTGCTGGAATTTAATGATGACCTGGGATAAAATAATCGGAATTAAGATGACTTCTATGCAATGTGATAAGCCAAATTACACAGTTGCTCTCTCCAAA
>NC_087201.1:18849626-18869705 GCF_015104395.2 Macrobrachium nipponense | reverse complement strand
GTTGGCCTAAGTCAATTTAAGCAGTGAATTATGAACCTGGTAGTTAGCCAGATATGGTGGGTAAGCAGTTAGGTGTGAAGAGCACGGGGTTTAGATACCCCATCGCTAAGTGTCTGCTTGAAAACCCGAATACCAATGCCCAATAGTTACTCATGCTAAAGGAAAGGTATATATATATATATTATATATATATATACTATAATATTAATATATATATGTATATATATATATAGTATATATATATATTATATATATATATATATATATATATATATATATAACTTTGTGCTAACTAATAGTTATGCTTGATAGGGGAAAAGCAAGACAAATTTCGACAAATTTTAACTAATCGAGGGTGAATCCCCAGTGCAGTGCAGAAAACACCTGCAATAGTGGTTGCTGCATATCCCTTCAAATAAATGTTATTAAGCAGCCTGTGGGACCCCTTAAAAATACACTATTCCGTTCCCTAAATGACTGCTTTCCCAGGATACTTCAGGGACAACTTTTGTTTTAACGACCACCCCTTCCAACTCAATCCAAATTAAGCAGTTTTCAATCATTCTAACATCCTACGGTTTTGCCAACATTTTGTTCGAAAGTTATTACACCCTTTCCTCAATTATTCTAACTGTCTACCATTGAACCACTTGACTGAACATCTTTTATTAATGCCATACCTTTCTGACCTTGTTGTTCTTGTTGGAGGGGGATTTTGGAATTTAAGTTCTTTATGGCAGAAAAAAAACCGAAAAGTCATGGAAGAAGTTGTGTTTTCCTAAAAGGTCTGAAGAAGGTGTGTTTTGGACGTTGAGTTAAAGATTCAGGAATTTAGGATAGGATATTATAATTTATTTCTTAGAATGAAAATGTAAATAATATATAATGTGCATGTTAAACAGTGCAGAAAAATGGTTTCTACTAAAACAGCATATTTATTTTCAATTTTCGTTGATGAAAACAGTGGTCTGTTTGTCCGTAGCTTTCAGCACGTTTTAATTTACATTACATTTAGGAATATGTGTTAGGGAAAACTCTTGTTTGCTTTGATCCAAATTTCATGTACTTTATCTTTAGTTTCCACAGACATCACTCATCTCATCTCCCTCTTAAAAACAGCATTCAACACATCACCTAGGTACTTGTAAAGATTAATTTTTTACATAATTAAACTCTCCTTTCATTATTTCGGAATGTAATCTTTCTCATAATCTTACTTTTGCTTAGGTTAATTTTCAACTTTTCTCTATAATTAAAGCTTTGAATCTCTTGCTTTTCTTATTTCAATAAGTGTTGGTGTCTAATGGCAATTTGGTATGATGGAAAAGGAACGACTTACTGCCTTGTTTTCCCAGTAATCTGTAGTTCGAGAACTGCTTCAAACAACTTTCTGCATTTCAACGCAAAGTAGAATGTCACCTCTTAATTAACCTGTCGGTGAGGATGACTATAGAGCGTGAGCAATTAATTACTGTTTATGTTTTATATGGAGACGGGGAACTTGAGCTTATTATGGGCATTTCTCATTACCAAAAAAAAAAGATAATAAATAAAATATTCTGGCAAACTCTGGATTAATCTCAAATTGTAGACAGTATCAAAGGGAAGCAATTAATGATCGAAAAAAGCATTATATCATTAGGGCCATCGGGGTACTTCCATTTTGTCTTTTCAGATAAGTTCCCAGCAAAATTTTTTTCAGGATAAAAAAAAAAAAAAAAAAAAGCACAAGACTGGCAAGACGCTAGCTAACCATTTTATTTCACCTTCCTCATTCAAGGGAAAGGAAGAGAAAGATAACCGCGCTTATTTCCATAACAAACACAAATACGGAGATAGGACGAAGGCGAGCGCAGACCGTCCAAACATTTCCTCCCTAAAAGGAATTTACCCTAACGAGATTTCCCGGCAGATAGGAAGAGAGAGAAAAGGAGAGAAGAAAGAGTGACAACGACGTATTCTTCTCCTCTGTATCTTCAGTGGAAGAGGGAGAAAATAATACTTAATTTAGTCAGACAAATATCTCTCCAGGTTAAGGGGTTTAATTATATGGCTCTTGTGGAGCAGTCCCTCTCAAAAGATAGGTCTACACGAGTCAAAATAAAGCAATTAGAATTCATTGTTTTACTTTATTTTCGCTCTTTGGTACCACTTCATTTCGCATACTATTCGATACGAGGTAGAAGTGGAGTATCTTTCTTTTTTATTTTTTATGAATGAATGTCATGTCCTCCCTTAATTTACTTAGTCATTAAGATGTGAAATACGCATTATCTTTCTTACAAGGACAGAACTGAATGCAGATATCACTAAAGCGGTATTTCCTAAATAAGGTATTCGTGACAAAGCATTCGGTTACAGTCAGTACTTCAAATCAGTGAAAATGTCTCTCTTTTAATATCTCAGTTATTCTTGGTCAGTCAAGATTTTTCATATGATTCTTTCGCAACGCAATTCTTAGTTTTCGTTGTAGTGATCATCTATCATCCGCATAACATCGGAAAGAAACATGATCAAGAGTAAATCAAGGATTTTACTGTTTGTAAAGATTCTCCCTTTATCTCTACAATTGACATCAGTCGTCTCTCCTCGACATTGCTTTCATAAATCAGCTGCAAGTATCCTCCGTGAAAGTTATGTTCGCAGAGTATTACCGCATCAAAAATAATATTTACGTTAAACAAGATAAATTAGAATCCTCATTTAGAACCAGACAGGATACAATATGACATCCTGGGACAGAGAGTATTTTACTAGACGAAGAGAGGATTAGAGCAACAGAAAAATATGTATGTTGAAGTCTAGAGATAGATTTTCTGCACCTAGACTTAAGCTCGTCACCAGTGGTGCGGATTTTGTATGGGGGGCTACTAGGTCGCGTACCCCCCATCCCCACCCCCCTCCATGGATATCAATAATAGAACATTTTCTTTCAATGAAACATTATTAGTAGCAAAAATCTGCTACAAAAACAACCGTACTACAACAACGACTACTATTGTATATATATATATATATAATATATATATATATATTATAAATATATTATACTATATATATATATATATATATATATATATATATTATATATATGTGTGTGTGTGTGTGTGCGTGTGTGTGTGCACGTGCAACATATATAGTTCATACAGATTAGCTGTATGAAGTGTATGTTTTTTATAATATATACTCATCTATGTATGTATGTATGTATATATAATATATATATTCTATATCTATACCTTACATTGGCCCCAAAGTACATACGGTATTCCTGAATGGGACCCCCAGTGAAAGATTATAGTACCAGCGTTCCTTCTCAGAGCAGCAAATCCAAATGAAGTAAAAGGACTCCACCCAGGAATGTTCTCTTGTAAAGCTAGGATATGTCATTTGCTAGCTAAAAGGAAGGCTTGCTTAAGTAGTTCGGCTCCAGGAAATTCTCGACTGCATCGCTACGTTTTACCTTGATAAAGCCGAGGCAGAAACTGCGAAAGTGCAAAGGGGAGGAAGGAGATGAAGAAACAGTAACCGTGAGAACTATTTTGTTGCAGCGTTCATCACAACATTGCGTTGTGTTTCCCCATGTACTTTCGCTCTAGCATCTGTACAATTGTTCAGAAAATTCATCAAATATTATTATTATTATATTAATTATTATTATATTTTAATCCACACGCAAAATGGGATGTATCATATATCATGCCTAAAATTAGTTCCATTCCGCGCGGGGTATCCGATGCAAGTTTCTTATTAAGCGACTTTCTTAAGCGAACGA
Source organism: Macrobrachium nipponense (assembly GCF_015104395.2). Taxonomy (NCBI): domain Eukaryota; kingdom Metazoa; phylum Arthropoda; class Malacostraca; order Decapoda; family Palaemonidae; genus Macrobrachium; species Macrobrachium nipponense. The sequence continues at coordinate 18,865,930 of NC_087201.1, read as the reverse complement.
AAGGAATGGGAAAGTGATATTTGCATGTAAGTAAAGGTACGGGAAATAATCCTATTTTAGTCGGGAGAAATATTCCACGTTTATGGCAGTGTTTTTGTGAATTTAATGCAAATTACTTTGTCCGAATCCTGAAAGTTGAAAAAGGAAATGAAAATTAGTAAAAAAAAAGAAAAAAAAATAGTCCTAAGGTCTGAAAGGAGAAATCAAGTAAAAAACTCGAATACATTTTGCATACATATGCACATTCACAAGTATTCATTTATGTATTCGGTTTTATTGACTTCCTTGTGCTTTGATTTTAATCACGATAAAAGTATAATTTTTTCGAAGACTTAACGGTACCTCATAGAGAGAGGCGAATGATAAAGCAAACTTTTATAGCACTATGATGTCAAATATATCATCTAATTTTTAAAGCCTCTCTCTCTCTCTCTCTCTCTCTCTCTCTCTCTCTCTCTCTTATTACCATTGCAAACATTTGATGAAAAAAAATTAACCAATAATTAACAATGCTTTATCGTTTCTTCTCCCAGTGTTATCATTGGTATATTAATCTTGGACCATGTTCTGTGACTATTTTTCTTAAACACAGCAGAAAATGTTGTTGCACCAATATTCAGTTCTTGTTTTTTTAGCAGATTATTGAGACAAGAGGTATGATCTTAAAATGTTACTTTATTACTGAACTGCAGCGGTTTTTATATGAATTGCTGACCAATCAGCGGCCAGAACACTTACACAGTAACCAACAGACCAATATTGTACAATCATTAAATGTTAGCCTTTATATCTACTATACAGATGAAAATCAGGTCTGCTCTCCGTCGGCGCCACTCTGCTGACGTGATGCATTGCTATGGGCAGAATCGTGAAAACCGTGGAATTTGGCGACCTGGTTGATGAGCTGATAGTTGCCTGTGTAAGGCTGGGTCAAATGCAGTCCAATAACATCAGTCCTGATGTATACATGTGTTGTTTTCTGTAGATCTTTTGGAATAAAAGTCTTGCCATTTGGCTTTTAGGATAGGTGACAAGGGGCGAATTTTCCGACAATGGTCTTGAGTCTGATTAGGTCGCATGAGGTGTTATCATTGGGAAAGAATTCACCTGGTATCACAAGTGGATTGCCATACACTATCTCAACTGCTGAGAGGTCAAGACCCTCATTAGTTGTGGTCCAAAGGCCAGTTCGAGGAGTTGCAGTGAAAAATAAGGGCTGCTTTCAAGGTGCAAGGAACCTCTCGATCAGGCCATTTGATGCAGGATGGTAGGCAGTTGTGGGATGCAACTGGGTGCTGAAGAGGTAGTACCTCTGTCAGAGGTGATGTGATTGGGTACACCGAACCTGGAAACCCATTGTGAGAGATAAGCACTGGCATATGCTGCTGCTGATGCATCTGTCATAGGGGCAGTTTTGGGCAATTGTGATGAGTGGTCAACCATTGTGAGTAAGTGAGTAAGTAACATCGCCCTTCAGATTGTGAGAGTGGTCCCATGTCGATGTGGACATGGGTGAAATGGCGTTCCAGTTGACAAAAGGAGCCTACACCTGAATTTGCGTGATGCTGATTTTAGAGAGTTGGTAGGAAGAACATTCAAGGTCCAATGCCTTTACGTCTTTTGAAATGCTATGGCAAATGAAGTGCTTCTTCAGGAGGGTGGCCGTAGTTCATCCTGAAGCGTATGTCAGATTGTAGACAATGTTGAAGACATGATGTCTAAGAACCTGTGGGATCCATGGGTGTGGACAGCCAATGCAGATATCACAGAGGATGGAGGTGGGCTGTTGTTGTTAAGGGGGACGTTGTACCATTGTAGGATTTTAAAGAGGTCTTGCAGATATTGAGCTCTGGGTCCTGCTATTGCCTATCCCCCAGCGGCTTGTAATCAAGACTGGGGTGTAATGCATCGATGGAGATTCTGGAGAGGGTATCAGTGATGGAGTTGTGTTTCCCAGGGACAGGATGAAGGGTGCAGTTGAATTTGGTGATGACTGACAAGTGGCAGTGCTGATGGGGTGACTAGACTTCAGACTAGTGGTATATTGAATGTACTAGTGGCAGGCAGTCGGTTTGAAGGGTGAAAGACATCGTCTCCAAAAAATGTCGGAAGTGTTTGACAGTGAGGTATGCCGCCAGAAGCTTGCAGTCAAGCATGGAGTTTGCATGTCTTGCTGAGTTTCCTGCAAAAAAAAAGTCAGGGGTCGAGGAAGACCATGGATGATCTGTTCCAAGGTATCTCCTATGGCTACATCGCTGGTGTCCGATGAAAGCGGTACAGAATGACCTGGTACAAGGAATGAGAGGGTGGTGGCCTTGGCAAGTGCATTTTTGGAGGAGGTAAAGGTGCCTTCTTGCGAGGGTCCCCAGATGAGGGCCTTGGGTTTGCCCTTGAGAACTTTGTAGAATGGGGCCAAGGTAGTGGCAATACTGGGCAAAAAGCAGTAATAATAATGATCTATTCCAAAGAAGTCTTGTAGACTCTTGATGGTGGTAGGGGCGTGGAATTTCCTGATGGCGGCAACTTTTTTGGGCAAGGGCCTGACACCCTCAGGTGTTATGAAGTGCCCCAAGAACTCTACCCTCTTAATGGCAAAGGAGCATTAGTCGTATCGGATGACAAGGCCATTTTCTTGCAGATGTTAGAGGACCATGTGCAGGTGCTGGAGGTGCTCTTCTTTTGATGCAGAAAAGATGAAAATATTGTCGATGTAACAAACCCAGAAGGGAAAGTCTCCCAGGATGATGTCCATCAATTGTGAAAAGTAGCTCCTCTATTGCAGAGGCCAAAGCAGGAGTAATTGAAAGTGAAGGTGCCAGAGGGCATTATGATGGTGGTCTTCGGGATTCATGGGTAACTGGAAATAACCTTTGAGAAGGTCCAGTCTTGAGAATTTTTTTGCCTCTTCAGCACACCTGTGATGTTACAGAGGGGATAGTGTTCAGCCTCAGTGATCAAGTTTAGCCTTCTGTATTTCATACATGGGCAATGGATACCATCCTTTTTTTGTTATTATGTGGAGGGGAGATGTCCAAGGATTGAATGCCTTTTGACACAAAACCATTTTCTCCATCTCTGTGAAGGTTTTCTTTGCAGCAAGGAGTTCTTTGGGAGGTAGACATCAGAAACGTGAGTGTACAGGAAGGCTGGAGGTCTAATATGATAGAAAGTACTGTGCTTGGCAGGGATTTGATGATTCATAATTTAGGTTTGCAGACATCTGGGTATGTGGAAAGCAGGTAAGAAAACTCGCTTTTGGAATCGGTGATGTGGAGGGCGAGTTCTGCAGGGGCTGCAGTGATTGGTATTGTGGACGTATCAGTGGCATTGATGAGGTGCCTGTTGGCAGCGTCCACTAGCAGTTGTTGGTGTGTCAGGAAATCTGCTCCAAGGAGGGATATTGAGACGTCCGCAACCAAAAACTGCTAGTGGTACTTTCTGTTGCAGAGGTCAAGTTTGAGTTCCTTTTTGACTGAAGGTAAGGAAGGATGGGAGAGTCGTTGGGAGCTGTGAGTCAGACATTGGATGGCTGTGAGCATTTGGTTGGTTGACTGGATCATTATTCACACTATCTGAGGGAACAGCAAGCTCCTTTGTCGACTAAAAAATTAGTACTTGTGGCGGAATTAAGGATAAAAAGACAGGGGCCGTTAGAACACGTAGGATTGGATGTGCCAGGATCAGGGTTAGATTTAGGTACATTAACATGGACCCTGATCGAGGGATATGCACCTGCTACGGCTATCACCAGGGGCAGTAGGCATTTCATGGAATTTTTGGCCATGGGCATCCTGGGAGGTAGTTCTTGGCAGCAGGGCCATATGTTCTGTGGTATTGGCAAAACTGAAACTATGGCGAATGTTGCTGCATGTGGTCATAGCCCTTGGGTTTCTGAAGGCGGGATGAGCGGCGAAGGTTTGTCCACAAAGTTTGCGAGGGTTTGACAGCCATGGCGGCCTCTTAGGCGTTAGGAAGGTCATTTGATGCTGAAGGCTTGGACGTTCCTTGATGGCTGGCAAAGGCATGGCCATGGCGGCGGTTTGCAGCAGCGTAGCATCCGTCAGATTGTTTGCTAGGGTGGCGAGGGCATCTTCAGCTGTGACTTTGATGTTGGTGAGTCCTGCCCTTACTAACGTTGTCAGGCGCTGCAGCCAGGCTTCCCTTCCTCGCTATTCCACCCTCAGTGACAGCTTCAGGCCTTCCATCACCTACTTTACTGATGCTTTCGTCCCGAGGAGAGCTTTAAATCCCAGTGTCTTTATCGCGAAGACTAATATCAGATGATTGGCGTGAAATCATTGGTCAAATCCTCGTCACAAATATTTTTGTCCCTTTGCTCACCCAGTTTGGCCCTCTTTATCAATTTTCTGTTTTCTGTATCACTTTGGTATGAGAACTCATCCTTTTTATTTGAACAAGATCACTTTTTCATTGCAGCATTTGTACACATGGTTGTTCCACACTGTTATGATTTAGTCTAAACGCAAGAGGTTATTATCCAAATAGTTAAATATCCATACGAAACGGACTAAATCACAGTTCATTTGTCTCATACTAACCTTTGAAGAAAAAGTCCTTGTCTTTAACTATAACTGTTTTCCATATTTTGAAGAGCAATCGTGAATGCGTATGTCAGGCCTTTTTTTTTATCAACCTTGGGTCACGACTTTTTTTTTTTGGAGGTATTAAAAATCTTCCCTTGTTTATTTATTCATGTATTTGTTTTATACAGTATCATTTATAAATTTGTATTGTTAATAATTATATTCAGTGGAACTACCGTTCGTTATCAATTTCATATATTCAGTTCCGTGTTTTGTTATTTGTTATACGTTGCAATCTATGTTGCTTTTTTAATGCTTACATATTTTTTTTTTCACTCCCTTCTTCTGTTTTATTGTATAGACAATTATCTTCTGCTGAGGCTCTTTGTGTGAGTTTATGGCCTCTCAGTTGGTTCCATAAAATATAAATAACCTTCGAGAATGATAACGATAATACTGACAATCTACTCTATTAATATAGAGTAGATTGTCAGTATTATTGTCAGTATGCATGACTGACACTTTGGTCTGGTGAAAAGTGTACTGTTTTCCTTTGAGCTTGATGATATCATCAATAACCTTAATATTATTAATAATAATAAGAATACTTTTATCAATATAATCAAGCAAATATTACCTTTAAAGCTATTATCAGATATGGTAGTGTGAATAATGTTCATGGATTATTTAGGTAAGTTCTACGATAAATTCAGTTTATATAAAATCCTTTGAAAATCTGTATATACTGAATTATTGACAGCATGTACTAGAAATCATGACACTTGTTTTATATGACACGTCCCATTATTGCAGAAAGTTCTTTGCATATTTATGTGCTGACCTCTGTCTATTTTATGTACGTGTCACATAATTATAAAAAGTTCTGTACATTTTAATGTGCTGACCTTTATAAAACGTTCTGTACATTTTAATGAGCTGACCTCTGTCTATCTTCGTTGTAATTATACCAATGACCTTTAACAAATAATGAATGGTTTTCCAAACTTTTCCGTGATTCGGCTAGTGATGTGGTTCGTTTTAATAATATCTTGTAAGTGGTGTCAGGGTAGTAAATTTTTATCAATATTTTCGTTAAAAACACCTGGTTATGTTTACATAAGGGCACGGAAGGGAGGTAAGTAGATTTACCAGTTGTTAAATCCTTACAGTCAAGTTAGCTTGGGTCTGGCCAGACCCAACTCATAACTTTTGGGTATTCAGAAGAGCAGAACCACCTAGGTCAAGTCATTGGTGATTACCCAGCCCAGACGTACCACTCAGGTAGGAAATGGCATACTAAATTAGGTTAGTATACGTCCCTGTATTTCATTCTGTAATTTTTTATAACATATGCCAGGTTCGTTATATTTGAGGAGCTAAACCACATCGCCCATTCAGAGAGGAAGTAACAACCAGGTTAGATTTGGTAAGATTAGGGAAAGTTGGGTTAGAATACATCCTTGTGCTTCTATGCTATAGTTTTCCCATAGAAAACACATGGACGTCAGATTCATTAAACTCCTATCAGAAACTATTAGAAACCTCTGTTTCGTATTCATATCCAGCTCCATATTTAAGAAATAACATTTAAGTATTATGGTTACTATTAATTCTTTTGGCAAAAACCCTGAAACAAGAACCTGAATCTTCAACTGAGTAAATAAAATGCGCCATCTTGTGCCAGTGATGAATTACAAATATAAAGATTTAAAATGAGAACGTAAAGAGCAACTGACAGCCTATTCAAGTGCCATCTATAACCAACAGTAACCGTTTGTTTAAAAAGAAAGAAGTACGAACTCCAATGCCAACATAAAAGAGCCGAAAGTTTCCCAAATTCAGGGATACCATTATCCCTCCTTGGCACTATTACCTTTGTGTGCTACCTCTGATCCTTGTACACCATGTAAGCACGTGCAACCAGGAGAACAAATGCACCTTTGTTACCTGAGAGCTGAGAGCGAGGGAACAAGACACCCAATAATTAAACTTTGTGGCCACTGTGGAACACACAAGCCCAACGTTTCTCTACAAGGGTTTCTTGTGATTCCGAGTCAGAGATCGTCGCCTTTCAGTTATGAAAGCCGTGTTTGTTTATTTAATGGTCGGCATCAAATGAAGTATAATTTCCAAATTGGGAAGTAAAAAATAACACCTTGATTCGTATTTGTTATAAAGCATAATATCTGTATAAGCCTGATATTTTTTCAACATTTTCAGCAAAAACCATACTATTGCAATAGCTAGATTTTGTTTTCGTAATGTTTATTGGTTTAATATATGGCGTTCCATTTTATGTTTATTATATTAGTTGAGGCAATTTTGATTTTCTGGTGAGAATGAAAACTTATTCATCAGGTTCTTGGACAAGGATACTTGTTAAAGCATTTTTATTTGAAACAATTTAACACAAAAGTATATTTTGTTTACCTTATTTAGGTTAAATTTATGAAAGAGAGTAAAATCGATTGGGAAAGCTATATAATAATGTGTATGTAAAGTTTCACGAGGCAAGAAAATTACCTCAAGTGTCCTACAATGGTAAAGTGGCAGAGAAACGCTGCCCCATTCGTTTATAGAAGAATCCTCGTGAGTAAACAATATTTTGACCCACTCCCAGATAACTCGATGATCTTGTTCTCAGCAGAAGTTGACAAATATATTATTATTGCTCTATATTCAATTATGTTACTATATTCAAATTTCTTAAAATACAACCGTTGGATGGAATTTCATGCACCGATACGTCCATCTTACTTTTTTTATTCCAAACTAATTTCTTCCTCACTCTACTTAACTCTTCAAACTTCACGCACACACACAGGACACACACACACACACACACACACACACACACACACACACATATATATATATATATATATATATATCTATATATATATATATATATATATATATATATATATATATATATATATATCACGTCTATCTTACTTTTTCTTTCCAAACTAATTCTTCCTCACTCTCACTTACCTCTTGAAACTTCACACACACACACACACACACACACACACACATATATATATATATATATATAGGATATATATATATATATATATATATATATATATATATATATATATATACATATAATATATATATATATATATATATATATATATTTATATATAATATATATAATATATATATATATATTATAATATATATATATATATATATATATATATATATATATATATATATATATATATATGTATATATATATATATAATATATATATTTATATATTATATATATATATATATAAGATATATATATATTATATATATATATTATATATATCATATATATATATTATAGATATATATATATATATATATATATCACGCGTGGTACAGAAATTTATAACTCACATCGTGATCGAACCCTTTTCTTTCAATTGAAAGGCAAGTGCGCTGCCAACCTGCCAAGACAGTTCATAGAAGAAATTGGAACCTAAGTACCACTGTACCCAAGCCTAATGTTATACACACCAGTGGGCATGCCCGTCTGGCACTTCCAACTGTTTATATTTTCTCTCGCTTCTGAAACAGTGATGCCAGGCAATCGCCTCGTTCTGGCTCCATACTCGGTTGGTCGGTATAGTGGAACGGGTTGTGGGAACAGTGTTTGTCCATCGGGCAGTGCCCGCTATAGTGGACAGTGCCTTAGGTACAGTGGTATTTAGGTTGCAACTTCTGTTATGACCTGCCAGGGCAGATTGGTAGCGTACTTATGTGTGTGTGTATTCCTGATTCACATACGTATCGAACCCAGGTTAGAAGAAATCAAGGGCTCTACCATCCTACCCAGATAGGTCATTGAATAAGTTTACAGCCTAATGTGAATTAAAAAAAATCTGGGTTACTGCAGTTGAGAAAGCATATGGAATGAAAATCTTTTATAATTCTAATATTAAGAACAAGACATAGTTTTTCTGACTGCTGATAAAGAATAGCTAGTGACTGATATCGCAAAAAAATACTGTTAAGTACTCATTCAATAGATATATTGTTGTTAATGCTCGTTCAGGTCTAGAGTAAATACAGTCAGTATGTGATTCAATAAACTATACTTACTGTAATGTTTGCACTCTTTTAAGAGAGAGAGAGAGAGAGAGAGAGAGAGAGAGCGAGAGAGAGAGAGAGATGTGGAAAACACAGAAATAAAAGAGATACAATTTTAAAGTTGCCAGAAGCCTCGTGTTTTTCGGGAATATTTTCTTCCCTTGAGAATTTTTGTCTATACATATCAAGTATTCATAAACCATGCAAAATACAAGCTTAATTTATTTGAAATGGATAATAATAACAACTGAAAGACAAAACTAAGCAGCTCTATGGATGACATTTCTTTGTCAAATCATATGAACTTGTTCAGTCCTGAGAAATGATTTTAGAGATGATCTGAAGTAATAAAGAAAATACATATCTCTTTTTTGTACTATTTGATATAATGTATATAATTAAGTAAAATAACCCACAATATCAGGTTCTCCTAATTAAAATTTCACGTTGTATCTCCTTTAATCCATCGAACAGAAGACAAACAAAACCATTCCGCAGAGACGTACAATCTTTAACAGAGTCGTTAGTCTAGAAAAATGGGAGGTGAACAGCTTTTTTCTTGCGATGCCACACTGGTACTCGGGTGAAAAACTACTGGAATTTTGTTTGTTTTTTCTTTAATAATTAAGAGTATGGTTGAAATTTACTCTGAAAATACGAGTAATAGCTCTTCATGTTGTTACACACCTAAGTATATTTGTGCAATATTATGCAGCGCGTTGATGTTTTAATCATTGTCCTCGACGATTAGGGTAACAATAGATTTGAGTTCCCTTTTTTTATCCCATTTTTTTCACTTAACCACAACCTAGATAAGAGGACAGTCTTTAGTGTCTGAATTAGCAATTGCAATAACATTCGCAGAGTGATCTTAACGTGAGAAGAACACGAGCGCCAGTGAGGAAGGATTTGACAGGTCCCCAATATTATTGAACGCGAATGAAATGCCACCAGATTCAAAGATGAAGCAGTGATATTGACCTGTCAGTTTCAGCGGCCCTTCTCTAATCGAGGCGCCTTTTGTCATGATGGACGTTGCATGCTTTTGGGAGGAGTGATACTTCTGCTCCGTACGTCACGAAGCCGTTATTAATAGGAATGTGATTTGCGCGATGTCTGGTAGTACTTTTGCTACACGCAGACATGTACAGACTGCGTTAGCTATAAGTAGAGCAGAGCATCTCAAATATAGTTTCTCACTGTCAAATTAAATAAAAATCCAAATAGAACTGTAATGTGTGTTCATGTATATTATACAAATAAATGTGCACCTGAATATGGTCTTACATTCAGACACGCACACACACACACACACACACACACACACACACATATATATATATATATATATATATATATCTATATATATAATATATATATATATATATATATATATGTATATATATATATATATATATACACACACACACACACACTAGCTGACCAACCCGGCACTGCTTGGGAGAATTCTGAATGCCAACTGATAAACTCTCACTCTCTCTCTCTCTCTCTCTCTCTCTCTCTCTCTCTCTCTCTTCTCTCTCTCTCTCTTCCCAAAAACCCCTATCCTCCTCTCTCACTTCCACTTCCTCTACCTCTTACTTTCTCACACTCTCCCTTTCCTGTTAAGATAGCGGCTTCAGTTACATTGCCTAGCATTTTTGACATTTTATATACCACCACCTTTCACCCCCCATTCCTATTGGGGCTGAACTTGGGCTAAAAGGTCATCAGGAGTGTCTGTTCATCTCAGAAACCTCAAAAACTATGTATAAGATACTAAAATCTGTTGTTTTTGGTTATTATTCACATGTCACCCTTCTCACCCCCTCTTCCTAACGGGGCCTAAACTTGGAGTTGGAAAGGATCAGGAATGTCACTATTCATCTCGAAAACAATAGAAAACTATGGAAATAGACTATATCTGTCGTTTTCAGTTATTTTTATTATTCACCCCATAATAACCCCTTCACACACCCCCCTTTCTACTGGGGCTGAACTTGGACTTAAAGGGCATTGGGAATGTCACTATTCATCTCAGTGACCTCGAAAACTATGAATTAGACACTAATATCTGTCATTTTTGATTTTTTACATTGCCCCCTTCCTACTCATACCCCGCCTTCCTACCAGGGGTGAATTTGGACTTGATGGGCATCGGGAATGTCACTATTCATCTCGGCAACCTTGAAAACTATGGATTAGACACCTTATATGTCGTTTTCAATTATTTTTGTTTCACCCCAATTTTTAGACACTATATCTGTCAGTATTGGGTTTTCTACGTTGCCCCCATTCCAACCTTCTCACCCACCCCCCTCCTACCGGGGCTGAACTTGGACTTGAAGGGCATCGGGGAGTGTCACTATTCATCTCGGCAACCTTGAAAAACTATGGAGTAGACACTATATCTGTCCACTTTAGTTATTTTTTTTTTTCACTCCTTTCCCATCTCCTTCCCACACCCCCACGCCCAATGATGTCTTTTTATTCCCACAGTGTTCTTTTCCAGATGGAAAGTCATATGTATATATATATATATATATATATATATATATATATATATATATATATATATATATATATATATATAGTCTTTGTTATTATAGCAACTTTCATTTGGTGCGAGTATATTTCAAATTTGTCAACCAATCGTTAGCTAAGGTGTAAAGTAAGTAAGCAATACAAGATAGATATTGGAAGAACAAGGTATACCTTGACTTATTTTTTTTACTTTCCACATTAAAAACCTGAAAAGCTGCGTCCTTTGTACGTCCTTTCTTCAAAGTTTTGCTTTGAAGATTAGACATTAGAAGAAAATATATATGCACTAAACTATTTCATTAACAAAAAAATATATAATTAATATAAAAAATAGTTTTCACATAAATTATCAGCCAGATTGTGGTTACAGAAATGTTTGACTTGTGATTGACATTTCTTGTTAGATTAAAGAAGAAACGGCCGTAGGAAGGTGGGACATATTACTATTCTGTGGCAAGAAAACACCATTTAACCTTGCTCCGGTGTGCATTAGGAGAGTCGAGATTTTGTATAGTTTTTTCTTCAGAAGAGCAGTCTGATGTAAAGTTATAAACATATATATTATATATATATATATATATATATATATATAATATATATATATATATATAAATATATATAAAATATATATATATATATATATATATATGTATATATATATATATATATATATATATATATATATATATATCTATATAACGATGCATACCCTCAACAGACATTCACTCAGTTTGTGTGAAAAAGCCTTGTTGAAGGAAGAAGGAAGCCATGACGATTCAAAAATAAACTGGATAAATTTTATAAGTGAAAGATGAAATGCAGACTATACATAAATACATAAACGAGTTGATAAAATAGATCTATCAGGTTATATAAGAGATGCTGTGATGGTGGTTGAATTGTGATAGAGTAGTAGTTAATAGAGATTAGGAAGCACATTAGTATAGAAAGGGGGAATTTGATGCACGTTTATCAAGAAGTTCGACCAACTCACATTACTGATGTGTTGCTGACTGAGGTGTCTATTTTTCAGTGTCGTTAATACAATTTAAATGATTTATTAAGGTGCAGAAAGAAAAATAGTTATAAAGAAATTTATAAAAAAGTACAGAGGAATTCCTTCACCAATATTTGTTTGCGTAATGGATAAATAAAGAGTAACTTCTTTTAAAAAATAAAAGCCTTTTTAAACAAAAAAGTTCCGATACCTCCCTAGAAAAGAGAACAATAATGAAAATGTGGAAATGTGTATGCTGGTGATGATGGAATGTTCGTTTAATTATCATATTATTCTTACCAAAGCTACTGTGAAAATTTACGAATGTAAGTAATGGTGTTGTGAATCTCTATTAAAGATTAAATGATTTACATGTGCATCAATTTCATGCGGAGGTCGATATGATAAGAAGTTCAATACCACCATATAGATAAACGTGAAGAAATAAATAAAAAAGAAATTAAGGAGAAACAAAAAAACTTGGGAGAAATTTATGAAAGAAAGGAAACGGAAGTAAAAGAATATTAATTATAAACTTAAAACAAACAATATTCTGAGGGCCAAGCCTCAAACAACTTACAAATTATAAGATTGGGTGCAGTCTTAGAAAATATATCACTAATAGTTACTTAGCAACCGGTTATTTGGGCCAACGCAGAGAACATTTTGATCGAAGATAAACCATATACGAACGAAATTGCCTTACTGATTTAAAAAAAAAAAAAAAAAAAAAAATACAGCCGAGATGTCTATCACACTTTCTGCAAATAAAAACACAGAATTTGTTTTAACTGGGTAATTTTCGGATTATTGAATTTATGTTCTCAGACAGAAAGAGTTTTTTTTTAAGTTTTTTTGATTATATTATTGGTGGTTTCATGCCTTACAAAGTCTAAATAATTGTCCATGCAGAGATGATCAACATATTATACCGTAACGGAGGATAATAAATAAACCGTAAACATGTTTGGAGAGAGCAACTGTGTAATTTGGCTTATCACATTGCATAGAAGTCATCTTAATTCCGATTATTTTATCCCAGGTCATCATTAAATTCCAGCAGTGTATTGGATTTCTTGCATGCTTATAGCGATGCTATGTTGCGTCGGTAAGAACACATTATACTGTCGAAATATCTCACTGATAAACGTTTTTACTGGAAATAAAAGATCACAAGAATCCACTAGGTTACAACGCACGTCGATAATTGGCTGTTATTACTTGATCAAAATTGCTACGAGCACGGGTATGATATGTAAAGAAACATGCCCTCACCACTAGGCAGGAGATCATTAAAGGATTTTTTTTTTTAAATAAAAAAAAGAATGTTGTATTGTTCGTGAGAGTACGAAGAAAAAGCAAGAATATGACATAAAATTGGTCATGGAGAATTTAATTAATGATTTAAAAAACTGTTGAGTGACTTGAACATGTGATACATAACTCAGAAATATTTAACCGAAAGAATAAACACATATAAGAACAAGGACAAGTTGTGATGTTTAAGACGTAACAAAAACGATAAAAATCCCATTCAAACCTTCACTTTTCAAGAAAACTTAAATGAATATATATCACATAATTTTTATGAAAGTGAAGTCATTCGCTCTCTTTCTTTCGCAGTCTTCTAACTCGCCCAGTTGTCATTTAACTACGACATGAAAAAACAAGAGGTTCTCCAGTAGTTTGTACTGCATTACCTTTATATTTATTTTGAATGTCTTCACGTTTTCTTTCTATCTCCCTCTCTCTCATTATCTATCCACTTAGCGATTTTATTTGACGGTGTCTACTTTTTACGTCATCTCTTGTAACCTATTCATTGCTCTTTTGTATGCTTTGATTTGAAGGTAACTTTGTTTTTATGTTCCCTTTTTTAAATTTTATGTTATGTATTTTGAAGTGTTGTCATTTATAGCTGTTTTGGTAATTTTTAGATACAGTAAATCAGTATAGTTTTCTTCCTTTTTTCTAATTATTTTTCGTTATCATTCTGTAGATAAGTGACCCTGTAACATAGGTTTTTAGTTCCCTTTGCTATATTATGTATTTTAAAGTAGTTGGTCAATTTATAGCTGTTTTTTGATATCTTTTTTAGAATACAGTCCCAACTCAGTATACATATCTTACTGTTTTTCCACTTTATTTAATGGTTATCATTCCTGTATATAATTGATCCCTGATGATGGAAAAGGAAAAGCTATGTAGTATTCCCGAATGTTCGGCTGCGCCTCTGTTTTATTCTTAGATAAAATAATAACGTCTGCAATATTACCACGTCTTCTGGCTATCTTGTTCCTCTTCATTGAAGCTTTCCTTACCAATTTGTGATGGTTGAGACGATAAGAATATCGCTCTGTTGTTCAGTAGGGCAATTCAGTCGTGCGAAGTTGTGACTCTTTTGATACTGAACTTGGTGAGTAAGACCAGAAACTACTTTGTTGTTGTTGTTGTTGTTGCTGGGGGTCACGAAAGGTCTATGGAAGAACATAAAAAGGTCTGAAAATGGTGCTAGGCGTTGAGTTAAAGATACAGGAATTTTAGGGTAGGGTATATTCGGTTTATTTATTAGAATGAAAATGTAAAGAATAAATAATGTGCATGTTAAACAATACAGAAAAATTATTTCTATTAAAATATAGCGTATAATTTGCATGTTAGATGATACGATCTACAAACAAAATCAATAAATAGCTGACATTAGTGAAACCCCGAGATATATTCTTGTCATAAATAAAATTACTGATGCAAGGTAGTAAATAGTGTCCCTAAGGAGAATAAGTGCGCTAAAATGGTGAGTGTGGAGTTCCAGAATTTCGAAAAGGTTGTCTAGTTATTTCTCTTTTAAATTTCCTACTGCTCTTATCATTCTTATCATTGTTGTAGTTGTTGCTATCAAAACCTCTAAGCTTTCATGAAAAATCAGAATAGATATTTTAGTTCAAAAATAAGAATCAACAGAAGAAAAAACTTATAGATGCATGATGAATGAACCATTTGGTGACTAAGACACAACGAAAAGAGATCGAATTATTGCTGGTCTATAGACAGTATACGGTCTCAGTAGACTCGTTTTAAAAATTCCAAACTCTTGAGATGATATCTATTCATATGAAGGGGAACCTTTCCTATAGTTTTAGCAAAATAATACTTATGGAATGATCACTTACCACACGAATAAGTTTATATTCATTTCTTCAAGGCGGGTGAGACATTATACGATATAAGTCAGTAGATATGTAACTGAATTATGTACGTTCAACTCTCGTCTGGCATGTTGGCTGCGAGCCTAAATTACAAATTAGAATATGACACTCTGGAACATTTCCTTTTGCAGTAAGTGCTGACCCTGTGTGTGTTTGCATAATAGGAATGAATTTACTTAAAGAATGGTATGAGCACCATAGTCTCCTTTGAAGCGTAGGTACATTTTCGGAACTATAAAGGACAAACAAAAATCCAGCATCCAATGAATTCAAACAAGATAAAGCTGCAGCTGCCTAATGTCACCAGTTACCATTTGCTTTATTTATTTTAAATTGTTTTCGGGCATAATAAATCAATTATAAAAAACACTACCTGAATGATAATTCATAAAAGATGGGCTCACGGGATTAGAGTTGGACAAGCCATGGGTATAATGCCAGTTCGGGAGTAATGAAGTATTATATTTCTTTATCTGGGAAGAAGTTGGCCAAGGATTGTAGCCCAGTAAATTAAGACACGACGCAGCCAATATTCCACGATAAAAACGTGAAATGCATGCACTTGTAAGTTTGATTTTTTTTTTATTAAAAGACATTCAAAGTATTTACTTAACGATATCCTGCTTTATATTACAAAGATAAATCTTCTCAATGATTTCGTTTGTTTCATATGATTTTTAATTTGGTTTTGAAAACATATTTCCAAAAGCATCTGCGGTCATTCAGTTTACCCTTAAAAAAGCCAATAGTTCCACTTTCATTAGTTTTTATCTTTACTTATCCAGATACATTAACAAAATTTCAGTTTTTATCTTCTTTCTTTTCTATTTTATCTATTCACATTCGAGAATTAGTCCTTTATGAAGTTATTATATTTTTTTATCTGGGAAGAAATTTGCCAAGGATTGTAGCCCAGTAAATCTAG
>NC_087201.1:18842126-18847126 GCF_015104395.2 Macrobrachium nipponense | reverse complement strand
ACTCGTACAAACGAGGAACCTACTATTTGTAAAAGGGGAGATGTTCGTCTGTTCTTGATCTTCCTTTCCTCATTTCGACTGTCCATTCACCTTTTCTCATCTGGTTGTATTCCATCGTTATTCCCAGATACACTTTTTGTTTCGTTGTCCTACCACAAGTTACTCGAATCATCGCTGGAGCTGGTAACTTCCTCGCTGCCTACTTGGAGGTATACACTCAGTAATGGCATCCAATGAATGTTCAACATATGGCCATTTTTTGCTTTCACACTGGATTCGGAGAACTTCCATTAGCAATTCTCCCTATTTGTTGACGCGTTTCAGCTACCTCTGCTTCTACCACCGCTCTCACTGCCACTGCAACGTTCATTTGAGTAAACGTCAGTGGCTTTCTCTTTATTGTTGTTGTTTAAGTTTACTGCAACGTCTGCTCCCTCTGCCAACCATATTTCCATTTAAATCGAGGGAAGAGGACAATACCCGACCGTAACCTTTAAATCTCCACATCGTTGAAACATGAAGTGCCAAAAAACAAATACAATATTTTTTTGGCTTCTAATGAAGTTACGTCCTGGTAGACGATGCATCTCAACCATTTAACAAATCCAACAAACGAAAAGATGAGAGATGTTTGTTTACGCACTCCTTCCAGCGGAGCACTGTACTCGTATGATTAGATAAGCTTAGAAAACCAGGGTCCAAAAACTTCATTTCTGGAGTGATTCGCCTTATGCATGACCTATTTTCTAAATCCAGATTTTGAACCAGACGCCATTATACTGTTCCGCAGACCCATCAGAAACCAGTTGCTACTGTTCCAGTACTGTAGGTTTTTGAGTGCACAGACCCCCTAAATTGTAAATTCATTGCGAGACCCACTCTTACCTGAACAGTTTTCGTTTAGGGGATATCAAGTTTCTATGTAATTGAGTTAGAATGAGTGTAAACATCATTTGCAGCACCCTGTTCTTTCTTCAGCTGTTGGATATAACTCTACATCATAAAACTATTTATTGCAATAATTTTAATTTACATTCCGTAAAATTTACGCACGTGTATAAACTTGAAAGTACTGCGTGCAAGATAGACAAAAAAGAAACTGGAAAAGAGCGATGCAGCTGAACTCTGCTCACGAAAACCTTTTGTAAATTGGACAAGGAACAAAACATAAAAGTCAAGTGAACTTCAAATTTAAACTTCTAACTCGAAATGTGCTCTCACCTAAACGTAGAACGAAAACGTTGTGATGTATGAATTAAATATAAATACAGATTGCCGTCGAATAAATAAATAAATAAAGGAGAGAAAAATGCTCCGAAGTTTCTTCTGAACAATCGAGTTTTCTGCACAGCGTATAATGCTGAATGGAACTCTCGGCCACGGCCCATGATGCTCTCGGCCGCTGCTCAAGAAACATTCAGCCTCTGTCCTGTGGTGGCCTGCGTTGTTTGCAACTCTAGGGGTGCCAGACGTAAGATCATTGTTGGCTATAACCTGAAAATAAAAGGAAATATACTGAGGCTACAGGGTTGTAATTTGGTATGTTTGGTGATTGGAGGGTGGATTATCAGCATACCAATTTGCAGCCCTCTAGTCTCAGTAAATTTTAAGATCTGATGGTGGACTGACAAACTAAAATGGAGCAAAAAAAAAGGAAAGCAAGTACCGCATTTAGTTAAGAATCCAGTAAATACAATTATACTATCTATAGGTGCCAAATGAAACAGAGAATTCTAGTCCGCTTGCAAATCCAGGTAGAACTGCTTATTCTTAGAAATGGCATATCTGGAGAGAACTTCGAATAACGCAGTGTTGTAACCAGCTTTGACCAAATGGAATACCGTCAGATATCGGAGAAGGGCTGAAAAGATCATTCTCTCTCTCTCTCTCTCTCTCTCTCTCTCTCTCTCTCTCTCTGTAGAATATGGTTGTTGGTTGTAGTTCATGCTTCACTTAAAAAAAAAAAAAAAACTGATATTCATAACGTACGGCACTGATGCCAATTTTATAATTTCATGTAACAGTTACTCCCATATTGTGACAGTAAAATCATCCAAGTAGTAAAAAGTTACCCTTAAAACAACCAGTCGGACTTTCCTGGTCTTGTTTCTTTTCTTGAACAAGAGGTGGCTCCGTCTCTAGTGTTGTGTCTCATAGCAGATATTATTGGTTTTTGGTTTAACAAAAAGAAAAAAAAAAGTGAAAAGACCGAAAACCAACAGACCTATTTTTATCGTTTAAATTACATTTAAATAAATTATATATTTATGAAGGGGACTAAGTGTGATTAAACTTAAAAAATACTTCACTGTTATTAATTTTCACTTTAGTTTCGTACCCTGAATGCTTTTATCCTCTCATATGAGCCTGCTCACATGTTTCGAAGAAATAAGAAAACAATTCTTTGAAAACTGTCTGTTGTAGGAGAGTTTCGCCAACACTAAAAGCTGTAAAGTTCTAATAAAGATCAAAGTATTGTTTAAGGCTAATATGCTTCGCGACATACTGCAGCCTGTTTGTTGAATGACATCCTCTCTCAGTGTTAGCGTAATTTCATTTTCTATTGTGAATAATTCCTGCTTTGCGCGTTCATCTTCTCACTCCGTGACCTACCTAACGTTTTCCAGAGCAAATGCTTTGCGATCTGTCCTCAGCTCGGCCCCTCCCCCCCCACCCCGATTTCTCTGCTTCTCCAGGTTAAGATATACGGAAATGCTTTTGCCAAGTTGATTTTAATCAAGCTGAACAATGCCATTTATTCCATACAGGTTGGAAAGCTTGACCATCTACTTGAATGAACTTATTTACGGCGAACCTTTTTTTGTCAAGTGCTCTTTGTTGCATAGCTACTTTTTTATATCATGAAGCTTGTTGGAACTATAAATACGCGTGTGGACATGATAAAAAACCCTCCTAAAAAAAGAAATTAGACAAATCCCAAGAAAATTGGGATTTTCCAATATTTTAACATAAGTTCCTCATCAGTCATTTTATTTATTTTTTTTTTTTACGAGCAAGATACCTCCAGAGCCATACATTGAGGAACGATTATACAAATATAAAATCATCCCCAATAGCTAAGAAAATAACGGGAGTTTGCATATTCCAAACATTTGAAGGCAAAATGCAGCGTACTCTTTTTCCTTGTCCTTTTCGAGTTTTGCCGCGTGATGTTCCAGATATTCAGAGGCTAGAAAAAGTTCCATATGGCTTGGCCACTTAATGAGATAGGGAGAACACAAGTCGTGTGAAGAAGTGATCGATATGGAGGGTCCAGTAAATTCAGGTGGAAAGTGTACGAAGATCGAAGAGCTTGGAAAGAACGCATCTGCTGTCTAACCTCGCCACGAGAAAACCCAGTGTAAAAACGTGGATGTTGGTAATTATGATAAGATGGTTGCCTATATTCGAGTATATGTGGACACTCGGATCATATGTGCTATTATTTATAAACATGTTTGCATCATTTGCTTTTTGATAACTTTCAAATGTCTCATTTGAAAAACAAATGAGAAACTTCCCCACAAGTCAAATACCTTTTATATCAGTAACAAGAAATTCGTGCGCCCGTTTCATGAATATGAATATGTCAGATTGTAAGCTCCATAAATATCATAGTATTAAACAACACATGTTCATCAGGAAGAACTACTATTTTGAACAAAGTACAAAAAAAAAAAAAAAAATAAATGAAATTCATGAATCCATCAAGAAACATTTTCCATCCCAATTAACGTTTTTTTTTTTCACTCCACCCGACAAATTCTGCCTTCATTTGTAAAAAGGGTAAAATTTATAGGTCAATTAGAGGCGTCTCACAAATTTTCCCAACCAGGCTCCAGGGAATTATAATTCTTCTGCCACAACGCCAAGTATGGAACTTGGTCTTCTGCTCGGTATTTATGATATAGCGGGGCGAATATGTGTTGCTCACGTAGCCATTCTCCATTGAAAAGGTGCATAAGTAAATCGCTGATGTAAATCATTATGCTGTTATGTGTTGCTTTTTATTTTTTTACGATTATTCACTTTTCCAGCTCTCAGTGATACATAGTAGATGCGTACCATAACAAGCCATATATAAAGTTTTTCGTGTAATTGATGTACGTATATGGTCGATATACATTCAGCAACGTCCATTATACTTGTAAACCTAAACATGAAAACATACAACAAAATGAGGTCACCTTCTACTGCCACCTATTCTGACGAGTCATATTTGTATAAATATGTACAAACCGCAGTTTACTATAAAATAAATAAATAAAATAAATAAATAAATAAATAAATAAATAAAATAAATAAATAAATAAGTAAATGAAAATAAGAATAAAAGAATAGAAAAATTGTGCCCGATATACGTATTTCCATATATAGGATGGAGACGAACTGCTATAATAATTGTATCGATCTCTGTAATATTAAGCGTTATAATATACATTACGCCAGAAATAATGATTGTTTTGTGCTACACCATGTAAGGAAATGACGCAGATGTCTATTGCAATAGCGCTTCATCGTACTGGCAACTGCTATCTCTGGCCGTTCCGCGTATCAGAGCTCAACCAAAGACCTTTCAAAAACATCTACTATTTACAAACGTCGTGGGTATTGTGAAAAGATTATATATTTTCGCTCCTTCCTCTGGATGTAGGCTCTCATTCAGTGTGTAAAACCATGCTGTTGATATTCGTCAGTCAAACACTAGTTCAAGTTCAATGCCAGCGTGTGATATTTGCATTTGTGGTCTTCGTCCATCAAGCATTTCATATCAAAACAGATGATGACTGAGGTTGATGATCTTAAGCCGAACGGCTTATAATGACCACCAGAACTGGTGGCTATCCCCAGACATATTCTCGTATGCTGAACTATGCGCCAAATACACGGCAGTCATAAACAGTCTATTACGTGCTAACGTCGACACGCTTAGCATGCGATATGTCCAAGTACATGACTCAGTCGCTCTATGACCTCGAACATCCACATCGCAGGAAATA